>NW_025209070.1:12873-15941 GCF_004010195.1 Chiloscyllium plagiosum | reverse complement strand
GGTGACAAGGTCACAATATTCGACGTGCAGCCTCACCAATGTGCTGCGTAACTGCGCCATAACTTCCCAACCTCTACATTCAATATCCTCATTGATGACGGTCAATGTGTCGAAAGCATCCTTCACTGCCTTGTCTGCCTGTGACCCCACTTTCACAGGGTTATGAGCAACAGCTCCAACGTCCTTCTTGTCGACTGCACTCCGTAAGGCTTTAACATTCATCATGAAATTCCTATCTCCATTGGACTTTCCGAAAAGCAACAATTCACACGTGAAAGTACAGTGCAGTGTACTGCCTGTACAGTGCAGTACAGGCCTTTTGGTCCTCGATTGCACCGATCTGTGGAACCAATCAGATGCCCATTCAAACGACACTATTCAATTTTCAGCCATACACTTATCCAATGATCATTGAAATGTCCTTAAATTGGCGAATCTACTGCCTTTGCAGATTATGCTGGAGGAACATTGCATTCTCGCCACCCAACTGCAAAATTTTGGATGTTACTTTTTGTTTCCTAATCATTAAGAAATATTGAATAGCAGGGATCCTAGCACCGATCGTTGTGGCAATCCGCTAGTTACTGTCTGCCAATTTTAAAGAGACCCATTAATCCCTATATTTTATTCCCTCTCTGCCAACCAGTTTCCATTCTATCTCAATACACTTTCCCCAATTCCTTGCACATTAATCTCTTATGAGGGACTTTGTCGAAAGTATTCTGAAAGTCCAAATATGCTCATCGAATGGCTCACCCTTGTCAACTCTACTAGCTATATCTTCAGAGAGTTCCAACAGATTCTTAAAACATGGTTTTCCCTTCATGAATCCACACGGGCACTGCCTGATCCTGCAATTGCTTTCTAAATGCTCCAAAATAAAGTCTTTGTTAACGGATTCGAGAATTTTCCCCAAAACGGACATTAGGTCTATTATTCCCTGGTTTCTCTCTCCCTCCCTTTTGGAATATTGGATTGACATTAAGTAACCTCCAATCTGCAGTGTTTGTACCAGAGTCTAGGGAATCTTGGAAGACGTCACACAATGCATCGTTATTTCTGCAACCACTTTGTTAAGTACTGTTGGGTATAGATTATCGGGCCCTGGGAATGTATCCACCTTCAAATCGCCACAAATTTCCTATCAGCATTTCTCTACTAATTTCGATCTCCTTCAGTTCTTTCCTTCTCACTCAATCTTGAATTCTCAAACATTCCTGGTACCTGATTTTTGTTCTCTATTGTGAAGACAGAACAAATTATGTCTTCAGTTTCTCTGCCATTTCTTTATCCCTTATTGTACTTTTCCCCGTTTCTGTCTGTAGGGGACCGACATTTGTTTTCAATAACCGCTTTCTCTTCACGTTTACGTAGTCTTTCTGCTCCCTGCAAGCTGACTTACGGACTGTATTTTCCCTTTCTTAATCAATTCCTTGGTCCTTCCTCACTGGATTCTAAACTGCTCCAAATCCTAAGACCTATTATTCTTCCTGGCCAATTCGTATTCTTCTTCTGTAGATCCGATGCCCTCTCTTAGTTCCGTTATATGCCATGGATTGGCCGTCACACCCATTTGCCTTTACCGAGTTTTTGAGATATATAGCATGAACGAAGACAGTTCATGCTCTATATCTCTTTGTTCCATTTCGCCCAGACAGCCAAATGTCCTTTATTAATCGAGATCCAATTGCCAGTATTTGGCCTACTCTTCTCGATACCCTTCCTATTCATGTCCCCATCAAGATTCCTTTTAAATCTTGCAAAAGTACCAGCCTCCACCTATTCCTCTACCAACTCATTCCACACATGCATCATACTCTGCGTTAAAAGTTGCACATTTGATCACTTTTATACGTTGCCCTCTCCCTTTCAACATTTGCTCTCTAATTTTGGATTTCCCTACTCTTGGAAAAAGAATTTGGCAATTCACCATTTCTGTGCCTTTCACAGTTTTATTAACGCTTTTAGGTATCTACTCCGATGCTCCAGAGTTAATAAAAAACCCAAGCCTCTATAGTCTCTCACTGACGAGCAAATCTTCCAACGAGATATTTTGAAACCTTTCCTGCAGCCTTCCAAATTTTACCACATCCTTCCTACAACAGTGATACCAGGCCTAAATGCAGTATTCCAAAAGTGGCCTAAATAATAGCCTAGCTAAAGTACTGCACAACTTCAACATGTTATCCAAAGTCTGTACAAAACGCACTAATCAATAAAGCCAATTGTACAAAAGCAAGGTGTAGGGGCGGCAAGGTGGCACAGTTATTAGCACTGCTGCCTGACAGCCATTCCCGCCCCGGGCAACTGTCTGTGCGGAGTTTGCACGTTCTACCCGTGTCTGCGTGGGTTTCCTCCGGGTGCTCCGGTTTCCTCCCACAGTCCAATGATGTGAAGATGAGTTGAATTGGCCATGCTAAATTGACCGTAGTTTTAGGTGAAGGGGTTAATGGGTAAAAGGGGTAAAAAGGAAAGGGTCTGGTTGGGTTGTTCTTCGGAGGGTCCGTGTGGACTTTTTGGGCCGGAAGGCCTGTTTCCCACCTGTATGTAATCTAATCGAAAAGCCTTCTTCTTTACCATATCTAATTGTGACTCCGCCTTCACATAGGAGACCTGGTTTGTGAGTGGATAGCATTGTTGCCTGACAGTGCCGGGGACGAGGGTTTGATTCCACCCTCGAATGACTACTTATGTGAAGTTTGCACATTTTTTATGTTGTGATTCTGTTCGCCGAGCTGGAAATTTTTGTTGCAAACGTTTCGTCCACTGTCTAGGTGACATCCTCAGTGCTTGGGAGTCTCCTGTGAAGCGCTTCTGTGGTGTTTCCTCCGGCATTTATAGTGGCCTGTCCCTGCCGCTTCCGGTTGTCAGTTTCAGCTGTCCGCTGTAGTGGCCGGTATATTCGACTGGGACAACACTACCATTATAAGGCAAGCCAAACAAAGAACAGCCAGGGAAATCCTAGAAGCATGGCACTCATCCACAAACACCACCAACAAACACATCGACCTGGACCCAATATACCAGCCACTACAGCGGACAGCTGAAACTAACAACCGGAAGCGGCA
>NW_025209070.1:8577-11613 GCF_004010195.1 Chiloscyllium plagiosum | reverse complement strand
CTGACTCGTACATTCATGTCAGTTTTGTATTGAAATGGCTAACTCTCCATGGAGTCCATGTGATCTAATCTTGCTGATCAGTCTACTCTGTGGAACATTGTTGAATGCCTTGCTTGAGTTCATTCATACAATGTGCACGGCTCTGCCTTTACCAATCTTCTTCATTATTTCTGTAAAAGGCACCAGCCAGATAGTGCGACACGATTTTCATGCATAAGGCCATGTCAACTATTAATGATCATTCCTTGCCTTTCCAAATGCATGTGAATTGTATGCCTCAGAATCCTTTTGAACATTTTGCCCTCCACTGATGTAAGGCTCAATGAGCAATTAATTCCCTGGTTTTTCCATACCACATTAATTAAATAAGGGCTTCACATGAGCCACCTTCCAGACCTCCGGTACGTCACCTGTGGCTATCGATGACACAACTTTCCCAGCATTTGTCAGAGATCCGTTGAAACATCAATTAATGATTATTTCATAAGCTGACAATTTTTGGACATATGAGAACGGATTGAGAAATGATCAACAAACAGAATTGGGAACAATGGGTCTTCTATCAGGTTAGAAAGACATAACTAGTGGAGTATCAGAAGAATATGTTCCGGATCCACAATTATTTCCAATCTATGTGAATAACTTGCAGTGGCAGAATGCAATGTATTCATGTTCGCCGATTATGGATAAGAAATTGGTAAAGTACGTCGTGATGAAATCAGAAATAATATAGGGACCGATTGAATGAGTGAGCAGCCACTTCGATGTTGGAGTTTAATGTCAGAAAGAAAAATGGCATCATCAAAGTAATCAAAAGGCCTGCTTGTTATTTAAATGAAGACAGACTACAAAACTTGTGGAGCACAAACGGATATTGCTATTCTTGTTTATGAAACCCAAACTTTTAGCATTTAGATGCAGCAAGGAATTAAGGAAAAAAATGGAATTTGGTGCTTTAAAGTGTGGGTACTGCCAAGACTTATTTTAATTTAAAAGAAAACATTCAGAGAAGCCCTATCGTGTGGAAGCAAGTCATTTGTTCCGACAGATCCGCACTGACTCTCCAAAGAGCATAACGCCCACAGTCGTTTCTCTACCCTATTATTCTGCATTTAACTCGACTAATGCACATAACCTTTAACATCCAGAACACTATGGGAAATTTTGTATGGTCAACTCATCTAACCTGCACATCAATGATTATTGGATGAACGCCCAGCATCTTAAAGTAACTCATACTGACACAGCTAAAATGTGAAAACATCAAACAGATAGTCACCTGAGGTCGCTATCAAACTTGGGCCCCTTGGGTTCAATTCCATCCTCGGTGACTCTCTGTGTGNNGGAGAATCGACGTTTCGGGCATGATTCCTGTTGAGTCATTACCTCAAATGGCCTGCTTCCACTCTGCGTGGACTCGATAAAGAGAGGGTGTTATCTAGAGAATAGGCAACTTCACAGAGATTCACTTGGCTAATTTCTGGCGGAACGGTTTCAAATCTTGAGTAGTTAGAGCGTGTATGCTTATGCATTAAAATGTGGAATAATAATGGATGATCTTATTCAAAATCATGTCTTAGTGGTGCCGGTTTTGGACGAGAGTGGCCAAAGTTAAAAGTCACACAACACCAGTTTGTAGTCCAACAGGTTTATCAGGAGTTATTAGCTTTCTGAGCACCTGATGAAGAAGCTGTACTCGGGAAACTGGTGTTTACAAATAAACCTGTTGGACTATAACCAGATGTTGTGTGAATTTTTAACTTCATTCAAAGCCCTGATTCAGAAGAGGCTTGAAGGAAGGTGTGAAGAAGATGTTTTCACTCGTGTTGGAATCTAGAACTCAGCCACTCAGTTCATGAAGTGAAGAGGTTGCTTTAAGGACTTGAGATCAGAGCAAGTTCTGTTCAATCTGGAGTTGAGTTGGGCGAGGGCGCAAAGACGAGTGCAAAAAGCATTTCTTTTCCATGTGGTACCATTTCTTGACTTCAGGAATTTAACGGTAGGTTCCCTTCATTCTGTCACCTGTACATGGGCCAGCATTGCTCCCTATTTCAGTACTTTGGAGTTTTGCTTCCGACAAGTGATAAATTGGCATGTTGTATTGACAAAGAAAGTACCTTGGCAAGCAAAGGCTCACCAACTGGACATGAATGCATTGCATAGCTCTACATCTACTGGGTTTTTTTCACCGTCTCACATCTTTACTACTTCTTGGAGAGCTGCACACTCCTACCGCAGGCGCCTTTGTGTTTTGCCGTTGCAGTTCTTCAACTCTGCCCACAAGGATTCTACGTTTTCTGACCATATATACCTTTTTGATATGTAGTGTTAACTCTTAACAGCCCGCTCTACCAATCTACCTGTCCTTTAATTAGGATGTATATCCTTGGCGATATATTTCCAGGCCCTAGTCCCCTTGCTGCCACATGTCTGTGATACCCATAACATTGGTCCTGCCAAATTCAACCACAAGCTCACTTTCCTTGCTTCAGGTACTGCGTGTATAACAGGGCAACAAAGGCAGTGTGTTAACTGTCTCCTTTCTCATATATATCCCTCATCTGTTGTGCATGAAGTTAGATTTCTGACCCGATCCATACTCTCTCAACTTTAACTGATTCTGGAAAATTTACACAACTCTCTGGAAGCCTTCCCCATTTAATTAATTTCCAGTCTTTGTGACCACACTGTTTAATCATTCTGCTCACGTAGAGCCCATCACAAAGGTACAGTTCCTTCCTGTCACAGCAGATGTTAGTGCCCATTAAGTAGAACCCTTCTTCCATGCATCATTCCTTTCGTGACACGTTTACTTCACGAGTTTTCTTCTCTCTGTGCCAATTTACACGCAGTTGGGAAATAATCCAGGAAAAAGTAAAGACTACAGATGCTGGATGTCAGAGCTGAAAATGTGTTGCTGTAAAAGCGCAGCAGGTCAGGCAGCATCCAAGGAGCAGGAGAATCGACGTTTCGGGCATGAGCCCTTCTTTCCCGTAGTGTTAGGTAAGGGGTAAATGTAGGGGTATGGGTGGGTTA
>NW_025209070.1:0-6299 GCF_004010195.1 Chiloscyllium plagiosum | reverse complement strand
GTAGGTATAGGACTGATGTTAGGGGTAGGTTCTTCACTCAGCGGGTCGTTAGTTCATGGAATGCCCTGCCAGTAACAGTGGTGGACTCTCCCTCTTTATGGGCATTTAAGAGGGCATTGGATAGGTATATGGAGGATAGTGGGTTAGTGTAGTTTAGGTGGGCTTGGATCGGCGCAACATCGAGGGCCCAAGGGCCTGTACTGCGCTGTATTCTTCTATGTTCTATGTTCTATGTTCTGTCACTATGTTATCATACCTCGGGTAGTGCTAGATTGTACAATATTACCCACAGGTTATATAGATGAAAATTAATATTTATCTCAACTCTGGCCAATGAGAAAAAGCGCAGTTTCGCTGTCTGCATCTATAGCCTCAATTTGTAGATAATAAACGTTATCGTGAAAAAAATGCCGAATACTAGAGCGAACAATATCGTGTTTGTTTCTGTTTTGAAGAAACTGAGCTGTAGAGAGACAGAGTCCACCCCAGGTTCTGGTCCTCAGGTTGGAGGTGGCGATCGGGCTGTGTCAGGAGTTGGGCTTAATCACTCTGTCTTTGCTTAAACCTTTGGATCACTCACTCCATCCTGGACTCGGCAGAACTAATTTCTGTTCCTTGTTTCCTCTCTCTCCTTACCTTTCTCCAACTCGGCAATATACCTCACTCTCTCTCCTCCTCCAATTTTTTCAAACGTTTTCAATGTCCCTCTGTCCCCAATCCCTTCAATTTGTCTCGCTCTTGCACCCTCTCTCTACATCCCAAACTAATCCTTTCTCCAACTCGGCAATATCCCTCACTCTCTCTCCTCCTCCCATTTTTTCAAACGTTTTCAATGTCCCTCTGTTCCCAATCCCTTCAATCTGTCTCGCTCTTGCACCCTCTCTCTACATCCCAAACTAATTTTCTACAAATGCCTTTCCATCTAAACCTCTTACTTTGCATTGTTAGTGGAACGTAGTTGGGGTTCAAATGCATTCTGCTGCTGGGGAACAAAACGGGGTGTCGAATTTCAGGTCATTGCTGTGTAACAGCATGGAGCTTGGGCCGAAAGCCATTGTGAAGGACACAGTGGGTGTGAGAACACTGGCTATTGCTAAGATCTGTAAATGTGTGTGGCACCACAGGCCACCGCTGGGGCAAAAAGGTTGCAGTGGGGCAACTGGCTGTTGCAAAATGAACAGAAATAGTGGAGATACTGTTTGTTGGTGGCAAACAGAATGAAAATCATTCTACAGGCCGTTGAGACGGGAACATATCGAAGTTGCATTCAAAGGCAGTTTCGAGGGGAACAATCGAAGTTGCATTCAAAGGCAGTTTCGAGGGGAACAGTAAACGTGTGTGGAATAATTGGCCATTATACGGGATCAGGAATGGTTGAGACCACAATGTGTTGCGAGCAAACACTGTGTGATTGAGAGCAATTCCTGCTGTTTTCAGAAAAAAATAGTTACGGTGCAGCAGGCCATTAAAAGGGGATCAAAGTGGGTGGAGGCTCGTTCGCTCTTTTTGGAGAACAGTGTGGTGGTGGGGCTGAATGTCTTTGCCTTAGGAATAGTGTACAATGTCACCACATTTCGTTGCTGGTGGAAAGGTGTGGGTGTGGCAGCAATGACTATTATGAGGGAACAGATTAGGGTTGGGTTCACAGACAGTTGCTCGGAGAGAAGTGTGGCAGTAGAAACATAGACCATTGGAAAGAGAAATGGAGGGAGTTCAGGATGCTTGTGTTGCTAGTGGAATAGAGTGGAAGTGATACAAATAGCTATTGCTCAGCAATGAAACTGGATATGTGACCATTAGCCGTTACGAGGGGAACTGAGTGGGGATGGGTTCAACAGAAGTTGCTGAGAGAAGGGATAGATACAGGACTACTGACTGTTCCTGATAACGCCTGTAGACCTACACTCCAAACTGTTCTTGAACCAACAGAGAGGTTGCGTGAATGCTGTCTGTTGGAAGGGGATCAGTGTGGGGTAGTGCATCAAACATTTTCGAGGATAATAGAGTGGGCGTTGAGCTGTAGACTGTTGCAAGGAGAAGCAGTGGAGGGCTATGTTGCCAGGTGTTACGAGGGGAAGAAAGTGGCGTTGGGAGAACTGGCTGCTGCGAGAAGGACAATATTGAAGGTGGATGCAAGTGTGTTGCTGGTGGAATAGTGCGGTGGTAGGGCTGCAGGTTAGTGCGAGGGAGAAGAATATGCCTGTCAGGCCGAAAACAACTGTTATGGGAACAGGCTATTCGCGGTACAGCAGGCCGTCGGTCAGATCGCAGTTTGAGTATTGGGCCAGCTCAGTAGCTAGGCAAGTAGAGTGGGAATGTCACTGCAGTTCTTGCTCAGGAAATTGATTCATGTTGGAGCACTGATCCATAATACGGGAACGGTGAGTAAGCGGCAACACTGCTCATTGGTGGATTTAGCGTGGGGATAGTCGAGACGCCTTTCACAGGGGACCCGACTGTATGTGGGAGCACTGTATGTTGCTAGAGGTACAAAGGAGTAGGGTCACAGGTCTTTGCTTGAGTAACACTGTGTGTGAGACAAATAATTGTTGATAGGAGAAATTAATGGGAGATGGTTCCACAACCTGTTACCAGGGGACCAGAGGGAGCGGTGGAGCCACTGGTCGTTGCTGGATGATCAGTGAGTTTTGGATAAAGTGTCTCCACAGAAATCATAACAACCAGATTTTTGGGAAAAAATAACTCCGACTCACTCGATAATAAGGCCCTTTTTGGAGGAATTCTGCAATCCTCAAATCGTATCCTCGAAGTAGAGAAATATAAGACTTTGTTCCTTCTTACGAGGGGAAGAAAGTGGCGTTGGGAGAACTGGCTGCTGCGAGAAGGACAATATTGAAGGTGGATGCAAGTGTGTTGCTGGTGGAATAGTGCGGTGGTAGGGCTGCAGGTTAGTGCGAGGGAGAAGAATATGCCTGTCAGGCCGAAAACAACTGTTATGGGAACAGGCTATTCGCGGTACAGCAGGCCGTCGGTCAGATCGCAGTTTGAGTATTGGGCCAGCTCAGTAGCTAGGCAAGTAGAGTGGGAATGTCACTGCAGTTCTTGCTCAGGAAATTGATTCATGTTGGAGCACTGATCCATAATACGGGAACAGTGAGTAAGCGGCAATACTGCTCATTGGTGGATTAAGCGTGGGGATAGTCGAGACGCCTTTCACAGGGGACCCGACTGTGTGTGGGAGCACTGTATGTTGCTAGAGGTACAAAGGAGTAGGGCCACAGGTCTTTGCTTGAGTAACACTGTGTGTGAGACAAATAATTGTTGATAGGAGAAATTAATGGGAGATGGTTCCACAACCTGTTACCAGGGGACCAGAGGGAGCGGTGGAGCCACTGGGCGTTGCTGGATGATCAGTGAGTTTTGAATCATGTGTCTCCACAGAAATCATAACAACCAGATTTTTGGGAAAAATATAACTCCGACTCACTCGATAATAAGGCCCTTTTTGGAGGAATTCTGCAATCCTCAAGTCGTATCCTCGAAGTAGAGAAATATAAGACTTTGTTCCTTCAGTTTAATCTAGGGTTTCACAGCGTTGTCAGATTTTTAGACAGATAAACATAGCCCTAGATTCAGAAGCAGCAAGACGCTTTTCTCAATATCCCAGCAGTTACAATTATTTTCTCAAAAACTTTCATTACCTCCGATTCTTCAGGAATACAACCCTGGGTTTGCATCATTTCAATCCATCGCCATTGAGTCCTTGCTGTCCAGCTATCCTTCTGGTGATTCCATGCTGCACTCAAATGGACATTTATTTCGTCGTCCGTGCAATATTTTCCCTATTTTTCAAGTCAATGTCAAAAGTGTGCCAAGACATAAAAGCTGCCAGTATGTAAACCTAAAATGGCTGCCTTACTGACTAACACCTTTAGAATCATTCCTCCTGTCTTTGCCGATTAAAACACAACTCACACTTTGTAACTCCATTTGTAAGTCTCTTACATCCTCATTGAAATGCGCAATCCTTTTTTTTAGTGTATTGGCTATCGAGCCTTCTATCCCTGTATCCATGTCGTTAATGTCTTTGCCGATTAAAACACAACTCACACTTTGTAAATCCATTTGTAAGTCTCTTACATCCTCATTGAAATGCGCGATCCTTTTTTTTTAGTGTATTGGCTATCGAGCCTTCTATCCCTGTATCCATGTCGTTAATGTAGACTGTAAATAGTTGTGGATCAAGTACTGACGTCTGTAACACTCAACGAGCAACATTCTGCCATCCGGAAAAAAATATCCCAACTCTCTGTCCATTAGCCAGTCATTGATCCAAGCTAATAAATCAGCCCAACCCACACAATCCAATCTTGTGATTTAAACATTTGCGTGGACCTTTATCAAGTGTCGTCTAGATATCCAGATTTCTGACATCTACAACAGCCCCCTTAGCTACATTGCTTGTTACATCTTCGAAGATCTCTAGTAAATTCGTAAAACGTGATTTTCTCTTCATAAAACCATGCTGACTCTGAAGTATGTTGACTTTCCAAACGTTCTGATGTTGCTTCCTTGATAATTGATTCCATCCCTTTCCGAAGAATGGATGCAAAACTAACTGCTCTGTATTTTCTCCCAATCTGTTCATTTTTGAATAAGAGCGTTACATTATTTTTTTTTCCAATCAACTGGAACTTTTTTTTTTGTCCAGTGAATGTTGGAATATTGCAACTGATATGAGCCACAACTTCCCCGCCACTTCCTTTCATACCCTATGAAGTTGGCTATCATGCTCTGGGTAATTATTTGCCCTCTATCTGAATATTTGCTGATAACCCTTTCCTTATCGACGTTGATTGTTCTGAGTTCTACACTTTCCATAGCGTCTGACTTGTCTTTCCAATAAAAATGGTTTTTTTTTACCACCTTCCCATCTTTCTTTATCAGTGAGATATATTTCAGTTCTGAGGAATTGAGTAGCTCCTAAAAGATCGAGAATTGTTAATTTGTTGTCTTACCTTTTATCTTTCCTGTTGACAGTGAGGACTGCAGATGCTGGAGATCAGAGCTGAAAATGTGTTGCTGGAAAAGCGCAGCAGGTTAGGCAGCATCCAAGAAGCAGGAGAATCGACGGTTCGGGCATAACATTTCCTGAAGAAGGTCTCATGCACGAAACGTCGATTCTCCTGCTCCTTGGATGCTGCCTGACCTGCTGCGCTTTTCCAGCAACACATTTTCAGCTTTTATCGTCCCTGCTCAATCTACTCTAACCGAGTCTGTCCTCATGTGTATGCAATTTCCTTCTTTAAGTTCGAGAACCCGACTACTGAAGGACGCCACTTTCTCAGCCACAAACTGAATTTAAAATTCTGTCATGTTATGGTCGCTATAGGACCCTTAACTATGATCCTCATCAAATCTATCTTCATTATACAATGCCAAATCCATTGTAGCCGACACCGTGATTGGTTCCTAAACATACTGCTCAAGAATCAATCTTTAATACTTTCAATGAGCTCTGCTTCCAGGTTGCCCTCGCTTATTTGTTTCTTCCATTCTATTGCTGTATGTTTTTGGGGGGGACCTCTAATATTTCCTAGTTTATATTGTGCCCCACTGTGGAACCCTTGTTTGGGTACCTATAGATTACTCGGACAAGTACTTCTTTCCTTTGCTATTTCTTATTTCGAAACAGACTGATTTCACACCTTGATCTTCTGCGCTTATGTCATTTTTCATTACAGCACTGATCCCTTCCGACACAACATCCTTTGCCATTCAGTCTAACTTTCTGGATTATTGTGTATACTTGGATATTCAATCACCAGAACTGATCTCTTTATGACTAGTCTGCGTAATGAATAATGACTTCCCCCTTTTGTTCCCACTTGCACCATTTACTCCTTAATTTTATTTCGAATGTTTTGTGCATATAGATACAAAGATTTTAACTTTGTACGACAAGTAAATTTCCCTACTCTTACAAAATTCCTTGGTACGTAAAGACATTAACCTGTTCTATCCCTCAGCTAAATTGCCTGCTAACAATCTGTCACCTCACTAACCTGCGCACTTAACTTCTCATTTAATTTGGGTTTTCTAATTTCCTCTGCAATGAAACCATGCTACGCATCCTGTTTAGTTTAAAGCTTTATTAATAAAAAAAACTCCATCATTTTTTTATCTGGGATATTCTTCAGTTTCGCAGTCGATCTGGTAGAGGAAAATTCTGGCACAACGTGAAACATCGTTTCGGAATTGAACTGGAAAAAGAAACTGCTTGCATTACCCTAGGTTAAAAATATCTTGTTTATTCACCTAAATTCTAATGTATCCCC
>NW_025209069.1:13082-15936 GCF_004010195.1 Chiloscyllium plagiosum | reverse complement strand
TGGGGGAGGGAAGGGTGGGCTGTATGAGTCTCCTAGGAGAGGGAATGCCGATGAGTGCTGGCTGCTTTCAGGCCCGGGTCAGGGAGGAAGGTACCAGAAGATGGACATGTCATTGGCGATGTTCGTCACTGTGAATCAGTGTCTGTGAACCTTCTCTCAGCCTCAGCAGGATGGGGCTCGTTCAGTCCAACTCTGGTCCGACAGAAAGCCTGCCTTCATCGCTGGTCTCTCTCCCCCAGGCTGTGTTACTCTTCCCTCAATGGCACAGTGCATTGTCCAGCACACAGAGTGATGACAAAGTCTCCTTACTGTTAAGTCACAATGCCTGGGTGACCAGGAGAGGAAGCAGGAAAAAAAAAGGCCAAAGGCAGTGAGGTTGTGGAGGCTATCCTCAGTGATTGTAGGAGGAGATTAGGAGCTACAACAGGAAACAGGAAAGTGGAATGGGGAACTGCAAAAGTGGGGACTCTGTGCAGATCTGTGATGAAGTCAGAGGTAAGATTTTTTTATTGGGAGGGTGGGGTGTGGTGGGGAGGTGTACCAAAACCAGGTGATGGTTCCTTGTCCCAAATACAAACAGAACCAAAACTGAAGGGTCTGCTAAATCCTGAAATCCAGGAGGCTGAGCTCTGACAGACAGTCTGTCAATATTCCCAAGTCCCTGGTTTCTGGTCTGTTTGAGTGACTTCAGCCGCAGGGAGCTGTGAAATGGTGAGGTTCTGCGCTGTGGTGCCCCGTTAAGGTGTGAATGACAAAAGATCAGATCGGAATATGCAGGTTGAGGTGGGTTCGAGGAAATGAGAGTTTGTTCATGTTTAGTTAGTGCTAGGTTGGATTGTTTGGAGCTGGACTGTAGGAACTGGGGTAGTACCGGTTCAACAATCATCATCAATACAGCCAGATAGCAGAGACATTCTGTAACATCGGACCAGGCAATGAAATATTTGGTACTCTGTCAGGATGTAGTAAACATGGCAAGCAGTTTGCACAAATGGAGCAGTTCCTTGTTTTAACAATATTCTATAAAACTGGGGAGATCTCCACAGTTTCTAAAGGAATGTCTTATGATCCCCGGAGAATGGAGACACACCTCATTTCCGTATCTCACCTGAAAGGTGGCACAGCCATCACTGCGGCACTCCCTCAGCACTGACCCTCCGACAGTGCAGCACCCCCTCAGCACTGACCCTCCGACAGTGCGGCACCCCCTCAGCACTGACCCTCCGACAGTGCGGCGCTCCCTCAGCACTAACCCTCCGACAGTGCGGCAATTCCTCAGCACTGACCCTCCGACAGTGCCCACCCCCTCAGCACTGACCCTCCGGCAGTGCGGAACTCCCTCAGCAATGACCCTCCGACAGTGCGGCACTCCCTCAGCACTGTCCATCTGACAGTTCCCACCCCTGCAGCACTGACCCTCCGACAGTGCCCACCCCCTCAGCACTGACCCTCCGACAATGCGGCACTCCGACAACACTGACCCTCCGACAATGCAACACTCCCTCAGCACTGAACCTCCAACAGTGAGGCACTCCTCAGAACTGACCCTCCGACAGTGCGGCACTCCCTCAGCACTCACCATCCGACAGAGCGGCACTCCCTCAGCACTGACCCTCCGACAGTGCGACACTCCCTCAGCACTGACCCTCCGACAGTGCGGAACTCCCTCTGCACTAACCCTCCCACAGTGCGGCGCTCCCTCAGCACTGACCCTCCGACAGTACAGCACTCCCTCAGCACTGACCCTGTGACAGTGCGGCACTCCCTCAGCACTGACGCTCCGACAGTGTGGCACACCCTCAGAGCTGACCCTCCGACAGTGTGGCACTCCCTCAGCACTGACCCTCTGACAGTGCAGCACTTCCTCAGCGCTGATCCTCCGACATTGTGGCACTCCCTCAGCACTGACCCTCCGACAGTGCCCACCCCTCAGCACTGACCCTCTGACAGTGCGGCACTCCCTCAGCGCTGATCCTCCGACATTGTGACACTCCCTCAGCACTGACCCTCCGACAGTGCGGCGCTCCCTCAGCACTGACCCTCTGACAGTGCGGCAATTCCTCAACACTGACTCTCCGACAGTGCGGCACTCCCTCAGTACTGACCCTCCGGCAGTGCAGCGCTCCCTCAGCACTGACCCTCCAACAGTGAGGTACTCCCACAGCACTGACCCTCTGACAGTGCCCACTCCCTCAGTACACACCCTCCGACAATGCCCACTCCCTTAGGACTGACCATCTAGCAGTGCCCACCCGCTCAGCACTGACTCTCCGACAGTGCAGCACTCCCTCAGCACTGACCCTCTGACAGTGCAGCACTCCCTCAGCGCTGACCCTCTGACAAGTGCCCACACCCTCAACACTGACCCTCCAACAGTGAGGCACTCCCTCAGAACTGACTCTCCAACAGTGCGGCACTCCCTCAGCACTGACCTTCCGACAGTGCGGCACTCCCTCAGCACTGACCTTCCGACAGTGCGGCACTCCCTCAGCACTGACCTTCCGACAGTGCGGCACTCCCTCAGCACTGACCTTCCGACAGTGCGGCACTCCCTCAGCACTGACCTTCCGACAGTGCGGCACTCCCTCAGCACTGACCTTCCGACAGTGCGGCACTCCCTCAGCACTGACCTTCCGACAGTGCGGCACTCCCTCAGCACTGACCTTCCGACAGTGCGGCACTCCCTCAGCACTGACCTTCCGACAGTGCGGCACTCCCTCAGCACTGACCTTCCGACAGTGCGGCACTCCCTCAGCACTGACCTTCCGACAGTGCGGCACTCCCTCAGCACTGACCTTCCGACAGTGCGGCACTCCCTCAGCACTGACCATCCGACAGTGCGGCACTCCCTCAG
>NW_025209069.1:12585-12877 GCF_004010195.1 Chiloscyllium plagiosum | reverse complement strand
CTCCCTCAGAACTGACCCTCCAACAGTGCGGCACTCCCTCAGCACTGACCCTCCGACAGTGCAGCACTCCCTCAGCACTGACCCTCTAACAGTGCGGCAATTCCTCAGCACTGACCCTCCGACAGTGTGGCTCACCCTCAGCACTGACCCTCTGACAGTGCCCACTCCCTCAGCACTGTCCATCTGACAGTTCCCACCCCTGCAGCACTGACCCTCCGACAGTGCCCACCCCCTCAGCACTGACCCTCCGACAATGCGGCACTCCCACAGCACTGACCCTCCGACAGTGAGG
>NW_025209069.1:11791-12568 GCF_004010195.1 Chiloscyllium plagiosum | reverse complement strand
CTGACAGTGTGACACTCCCTCAGCACTGACCCTCCGACAGTGCGGCGCTCCCTCAGCACTGACCCACTGACAGCGTCCACTCCCTCAGCACTGACCCTCCAACAGTGCCCACTCCCTCAGCACTGACCCTCTGAGAGTGCCCACTCCCTCAGCACTGACCTTCTGAGAGTGCCCACTCCCTCAGTACACACCCTCCGACAATGCCCACTCCCTTAGGACTGACCATCTAGCAGTGCCCATCCCCTCAGCACTGATCCTCCAACAGTGCCCACCCCCTCAGCTCTGACCCTCCAACAGTGCGGCACTCCCTCAGCACTGACCCTCTGACAGTGCCCACTCTTTCATCGCTGACCCTCTAACAGTGCCCATTCCCGCAGCAATGACCCTTCGACAGTGCGGCACACCCTCTGCAGTGACCCTCCGACAGTGCGGCACTCCCTCAGCACTGACCCTCTGACAGTGCGGCAATTCCTCAACACTGACCCTCCGACAGTGCGGCACTCCCTCAGCACTGACCCTCCAACAGTGAGGTACTCCCTCAGCACTGACCCTCTGACAGTGCCCACTCCCTCAGTACACACCCTCCGACAATGCCCACTCCCTTAGGACTGACCATCTAGCAGTGCCCACCCGCTCAGCACTGACCCTCCGACAGTGCAGCACTCCCTCAGCACTGACCCTCTGACAGTGCAGCACTCCCTCAGCGCTGACCCTCTGACAAGTGCCCACTCCCTCAGGACTGACCCTCCAACAGTGAGGCACTCCCTCAGAACTGAC
>NW_025209069.1:11432-11691 GCF_004010195.1 Chiloscyllium plagiosum | reverse complement strand
CCCTCAGCACTGACCTTCCGACAGTGCGGCACTCCCTCAGCACTGACCTTCCGACAGTGTGGCACTCCCTCAGCACTGACCCTCCAACAGTGCGGCATTCCCTCAGCACTGACCCTCTGACAGTGCAGCGCTCCCTCAGCACTGACCCTCCGACACTGCAGCACTCCCACAGCACTGACCTTCCGACAGTGCGGCACTCCCTCAGCACTGACCTTCCGACAGTGTGGCACTCCCTCAGCACTGACCCTCCAACAGTGCG
>NW_025209069.1:4927-9011 GCF_004010195.1 Chiloscyllium plagiosum | reverse complement strand
TTTAGATTAGAATCAGTCTAAACATTATGGCACAGACAGGGAACACAGGGGGCTAACACCTTCAACATCTCAACATCTTATCTGGGCTGACACCAATTGTTACAGTTAACCTGAGATTGTAACTTTTAAAAAAAGTTTTGTGATTTACATATGAAAGAAGTGAAACTATCATGGTCATTCTAACAGATGAGAGACTTAACAAACAATCATGGTATTTGTCAATCACACTGTAAACTATTGATATAAATTCTGTGTCTTACAATCTTATTCCCCACAACCACCTGATGAAGGAGCAGCTTCCAAATAAACCTGTTGGACTCTAACCTGGTGTTGGGTGATTTGTAACATTGTCCTCCCTCAGTATTGCATTGAGACTGTCTACCTGGGCTTTTCTGTGTGTGACTGTGGGTGTTGGGTTTGGACCTACTCTCAGCCAAGGCTGACAGGTCAGTGTGTCCTGGCCAGGTCACACGGCTGAGGGGTTCACTGCTGCAACACCTCTCCTGGGACTAATGACCCACAGCCTCCCCCTGGTGGCCAGCTAGAGTCCATTCAACTGCTCCCTCCATCTCCTCACTTCAGACTGACACCATAAAACCCTAAGACCACAGGAGTGGAAGTAAGGCCATTCAGCCCATCGAGACCACTCCGCCATTCAATCATGGCTGATGGGTATTTCAACTCCACTTACCCGCATTCTCCCCGTAGCCCGTAATTCCTTATGAGATCAAGAATTTATCAATCTCTGCCTTGAAGACATTTAGCGTCCCAGCCTCCACTACACTCCGCGGCAATGAATTCCACAGGCCCACCACTCTCTGGCTGAAGAAATGTCTCCTCTTTTCCGATCTAAATTGACCCCCTGTAATTCTAAGGCTGTGCCCACAGGTCCTAGCCTCCCCACCTGACAGAAACAATTTCCCAGCATCCATCCTTTCTAAGCCATGCTTTATCTTGTAAGTTTCTATTAGATCTCCCCTCAACCTTCTAATCTCTAACGAATACAATCCCAGGATCCTCAGCCATTCATTGTGTGTTAGTCCTCCCATTCCAGACTGTGGCTGGAACTACGGACCAGGGGATATCGCAATGACCAAGGGTCCCATCCTGTCAATCATCACAAGGTACAAGGGAGAATTCCAAACAAGTGAAGAAAAGTCAAGTGTGAATAGTGTTTTAACCATGAAATTCTAAACATCTTTTACAGAAAAGCTGAAAGTCACCAAAATTATCTTCATAATTGGTGAGTGAAATATCTTCCTTTGGAATATAGTGTAAAGGTTTAACAGGTGCTGGTCAGAACCATTTCAAATCCTCAGCTAGCTCTCTCTCTCGAGCTGAGCATGTGCATGGGAGATTTTACCAGAGGCGTTCAAATTTTTAAAAGTATTTGTTTATGCAAATACAGCAAAACTCTTTCAAGTGTTAAACAGGTGTGGGACCAAAGATGACAGATTTTCGAAAATTGACCTGTGAAACGGGGGAAAGTGGGTTAATCTCAGTGAGTCCTCGTTATCTGCAAATTGGTCCCTGAAAGGGTGAAGGAAGCAGATACAACCAGAGCTTCCAAAAGAGAACTAGTTGACCTGGAGAGATTTCCAGGGCAATGGGGAAAGTTCGATGGAGTGAGTGCCTTCAGATTGTGCAGTCAGAGTGGGTTGGAGGAGCCCCTTCTGGACTGTTACATACAGATTAGAACAAGGTATTCACTCCCACCGTTCACAACTTCCAGCAGATCCAGGACTCTGCATTTGTGTCTTCCCCATGTTTACTGACTTACATCTGGAACTGTTCAGCAACACCTCCAAATTCTCATTCCTGTTTTTGAATCCATTCATTGCCATACCTCTCCCTATCTCAGTCACCCTCTCCATCCCCACGATTCCCCTGAATTGTCCACACTGATCTAACCATAAGACCATAAGACATAGGAGTGGAATATAGGCCATTCGGCCCATTGTGTCTGCTCTGCCATTCAGTTATGGCTATAGGTTTCTGAACCCCATTCCCCCACCTTCTCCCTGTAACCTTCGATTCCCTTAACAATCAAGAACCTATCTATCCCCGTCTTAAATCTACTCAATGCTCCCGCCTCCACAGCCTCCTGTAGTAATGAATTCCACAGATTCCCCACTCTCTGGCTGAAGACGTTTCTCCTTATTCCAATTCTAAAAGCTCTTTCCCTTTACTCTGAGGTTGCAACTTCAGGTCCTCGTCTTTCCTGTTATTGGAAATATCTTCCCAACATTCACTCTGTCCTGGCCATTCAGTATTCTTTAAGTTTCAATCAGATCCACCCCCACACCCCCACACCAATCCTTCTAAACCCCCATCAAGCAGAGACCCAGACTCCTCAAACGTCCCGCGTATGTTAAGCTTTTCATTGCTGGGACCATTCTCATGAACCTCCTCTGAACCAGCCCAGGGGTCAGGCCTCAGAAGTACATCACTCCTTTATAATCAAGTCCTCCTGAGATGGATGCCAACGTTGCATTTTCCTTCCTCACTACAAGCCCCACTTGCATGCTTACCTTGAGAGAATCCTGGACTACAATTCCCAAGTCTCTTTGCGATTCAGACTTCTGAATGTTCTCTACATTTAGAAAATAATCTGTGCCTGCATTCGTCCGACTAGAGTATACTTTCCCACATTGTAATGCTGGTCTCTTGATGTTGCCCACATTCGGTCTCCCTGTCTGCCACGTTGCCCGGGGTTGCAGGTTCATGCACTCCCCCCTGAAACACGTGCCCAGCTCCCTTTGTTGACTGCGTTCTGCAAACTGCGCAGTTACCTCAGCGGTGTGATAGAAACGCGAGTGGCTGTGGCATTGCCCTCACTGCTGTAGGAGAGGCTGTTCCTCAGCTGACTGTGATGGTCTACCCTTTCAGGGGGTCCGGGCTCTGGTAAAGGTAGTCAGTGTGAGAAGATGATGGAGAAATATGGCTTCACGCATCTGTCGACTGGAAACCTCCTGCGGAAGGAGATCAGCAACGAAACCGAACGAGGAAACAAGATCAAGAAGATTATGCTTGAAGGAGGCCTTGTGCCATTGGTGAGTGGTTCTAACTTCTAACCCCCGATGTTAGGGTCATAGAGTCATTGGGTGATAGGGTCATAGGGTCAGAAAGCATGGACACAGACCCTTCAGTGAGTGCTCTAGCCTCCGCTGTGGCCAAATTGACAGGAATAGAAAGACAAGTTCAACAGTAAGTTACAAACGGCACATATGGAATTTTAAAAAAGATGCCAATAACTGACTGGGCGAGGAGATTTGAAATGGAGTATGGTGTGAGAAAATGTGTACTTGTCCATTTTGGCAGAAAGAATTAGAAAGCATGTTATATAAATATTGTGAGTCATTGAGTCATACAGCATGGAAACAGACCCTTTGGCCCAACGCGTCCATACTGACCAGGTTTCCTAAACGGAATTAGTCCCATTTGGCCCCTATCACTCTAAACTCCTCCTCTCCATGTAACTGTCAGAGAGTCCTTTCAATGTTGGAAATGGTAGACCTCTGACACACACACAGAGGGATCTGGGAATCCTCTGTATGATTCACCAAAACCTGGTGAGCAGGTACAGACAGTAATTCAGCACGTTAATAAAATGTTATATGTTATTGTGAGGGAAACTGGGTACAGGCTGGAAGGCCTTCCCTCACTCATTACCCCTTTACATCAGTTTAAATAACTGAGAGAAACACAGAGGCCCCAATATTTATCCTGAAAATCTCCACCAATCCACTGTTGGATTAACATTCTCCCTGTGTCTGTGTGGGGTTTGTACATTCTCCCCGTGTCTGTGTGGGGTTTGTACATTCTCCCCGTGCCTGTGTGGGGTGTGTACACTCTCCCCGTGTCTGTGTGAGGTGTGTACACTCTCCCCGTGTCTGTGTGGGGTTTGTACATTCTCCCTGTGTCTGGGTGGGGTTTGTACATTCTCCCCGTGTCTGTGTGGGGTTTGTACATTCTCCCCGTGTCTGTGTGGGGTTTGTACATTCTCCCCGTGTCTGTGTGGAGTTTGTACATTCTCCCCGTGTCTGTGTGGGGTTTGTACGTTCTCCCCGTGTCTGTGTGGGGT
>NW_025209069.1:0-2741 GCF_004010195.1 Chiloscyllium plagiosum | reverse complement strand
CATTCTCCCCGTGTCTGTGTGGGGTGTGTACATTCTCCCCGTGTCTGTGTGGGGTGTGTACATTCTCCCCGTGTCTGTGTGGGGTGTGTACATTCTCCCCGTGTCTGTGTGGGGTGTGTACATTCTCCCCGTGTCTGTGTGGGGTGTGTACATTCTCCCCGTGTCTGTGTGGGGTGTGTACATTCTCCCCGTGTCTGTGTGGGGTGTGTACATTCTCCCCGTGTCTGTGTGGGGTGTGTACATTCTCCCCGTGTCTGTGTGGGGTGTGTACATTCTCCCCGTGTCTGTGTGGGGTGTGTACATTCTCCCCGTGTCTGTGTGGGGTGTGTACATTCTCCCCGTGTCTGTGTGGGGTGTGTACATTCTCCCCGTGTCTGTGTGGGGTGTGTACATTCTCCCCGTGTCTGTGTGGGGTGTGTACATTCTCCCCGTGTCTGTGTGGGGTGTGTACATTCTCCCCGTGTCTGTGTGGGGTGTGTACATTCTCCCCGTGTCTGTGTGGGGTGTGTACATTCTCCCCGTGTCTGTGTGGGGTGTGTACATTCTCCCCGTGTCTGTGTGGGGTGTGTACATTCTCCCCGTGTCTGTGTGGGGTGTGTACATTCTCCCCGTGTCTGTGTGGGGTGTGTACATTCTCCCCGTGTCTGTGTGGGGTGTGTACATTCTCCCCGTGTCTGTGTGGGGTTTGTACATTCTCCCTGTGTCTGTGTGGGGTGTGTACATTCTCCCCGTGTCTGTGTGGGGTGTGTACATTCTCCCCGTGTCTGTGTGGGGTGTGTACATTCTCCCCGTGTCTGTGTGGGGTGTGTACATTCTCCCCGTGTCTGTGTGGGGTGTGTACATTCTCCCCGTGTCTGTGTGGGGTGTGTACATTCTCCCCGTGTCTGTGTGGGGTGTGTACATTCTCCCCGTGTCTGTGTGGGGTGTGTACATTCTCCCCGTGTCTGTGTGGGGTGTGTACATTCTCCCCGTGTCTGTGTGGGGTGTGTACATTCTCCCCGTGTCTGTGTGGGGTGTGTACATTCTCCCCGTGTCTGTGTGGGGTGTGTACATTCTCCCCGTGTCTGTGTGGGGTGTGTACATTCTCCCCGTGTCTGTGTGGGGTGTGTACATTCTCCCCGTGTCTGTGTGGGGTGTGTACATTCTCCCCGTGTCTGTGTGGGGTGTGTACATTCTCCCCGTGTCTGTGTGGGGTGTGTACATTCTCCCCGTGTCTGTGTGGGGTGTGTACATTCTCCCTGTGTCTGTGTGGGGTGTGTACACTCTCCCCGTGTCTGCGTGGGGTTTCCTCCCACAGTCCAAAGATGTGTCGGTTAGGGTGGATTGGCCGTGGTAAATTGCCCGTAGTGTCCAGGGATGTGCAGCTTCGAGTGGATTGGGAAATGCAGGGTAACAAAGGTGGGGTGGGGATGGGTCTGGGAAGGATGCTATTAACAGGGTCAGCATGGAATGGATGTGCCGATTGGCCTGCTGCCACACTCGGGATTCTATCATTCTTTCCATTCCTTTGGCCAGCGTAGTACCATCATCAAGGTCCAGATTTGATCTCTTGCCATTGTTTTGAAATGTATTTCCTTCCAGGTTGAGAGTCCCAGACACTGCACACTCCTCCCCGTCCTCCCTCCCCCCACCCACACACACAGTGACTCCTTCCCAAAACTTCCAACAGAGAATATTCCCAGCTCCTGGGGACTCTGTATGCAATGCCTCTGGCTCTGAATTAGAGTTCCAACTTGTTCCCGTGGAGAGTTACCCAGGATGTGAGGGATAGTCCAATATCATGTCTAAATCCTGGGTAACACGACAGGCTAAACCCCTAATTCCCACAGTAACCCTCCAGCCCCAGAGCGTCCAACTCTCCTCTACCCATTCCCAGCATGGTTTTCAAATAACTCCCCACCGTCCCACTCCCTGGATCCTGTCTTCCCCTATTCCCATTCCCTGGCTCTCCTTCTTGAGTCCTCCCCTCTGAGCTAATCCCCGCATTGACCCTGTACACCAAACAATGTAAACATCCCAAAGATACTGAGGGTCTTGGAAGATAGCAGCCAGTGCTCTAGAAAGGGAGTGTGCCAATGATGGACTCTGGCACTGGGACTGGCTGCAGAGTTGGGAAGAGACCGGGTCTGGAAATCCTGTGGTAATCGAGTGGATCCTCGATCGTGGTGCAGTGGGTGACAATCCGACAGCAGATGTGTGCCTTTTATTTGCACAAAGCTGCCTTTCCGCACTCTCTGCACATTCCGAGCAGCCTGACGATGATGGGAGTGAGACCATTTTCAGGTGCTTCCCCCTCAGCCCTGTCAATAGGGACCAGAGGACACAGCGTAAATTCTCAACCACCCTGAAGGTCCCAGCGTGTTACTGCAAGCAAACCTGGAGCAGAGTACCAGGACAGAGGCTGTGTCACCCCTCACACCAACCCAGTTAGATCCGGGCTGCTCCAACCCTGTGTCCCTCATCACCCCGATCTCAGTTTTGTCATCTTGAATTGCCCACCATTGGTTGGGGGGAATGTGGCGTAGGGAGACAGTTCCGAAATCC
This sequence comes from Chiloscyllium plagiosum, assembly GCF_004010195.1. Taxonomy (NCBI): domain Eukaryota; kingdom Metazoa; phylum Chordata; class Chondrichthyes; order Orectolobiformes; family Hemiscylliidae; genus Chiloscyllium; species Chiloscyllium plagiosum. The sequence continues at coordinate 197 of NW_025209069.1, read as the reverse complement.
TGTTTGGGAGGTGACTTGCTGCCTGATCTCATGGCTGACCCAGCCATTACAGGGCTGCTTCTTGTTGTAGGTTCCCAGTGAAGACACTGCCTTTCTGGCTGACAAACAGACTGAGAGTGCTGGGCTGGGATTCAATCTCTGTCCCTCCTTTCTTAGAGCTGATATACAGTCATAGAGTCATAGAGATGTACAGCACA
>NW_025209068.1:12246-15935 GCF_004010195.1 Chiloscyllium plagiosum | reverse complement strand
CCATCCCCTTGTTTAGTCAGTTCAGGGAGACATTTGCAGGCAGTAAATGACAGACATTTTTCCAGGTTCTCTGAACACGGATTGTTCCTGGAGTCTGGGAGATTGCAAATGTGAAATTGTTGTTCACGAAAGGGAAAATGGATACCCCAACAACTACAGACCTGTTGGTTTGACGTCAATAGTAAGAAACCCGATGGAGGACATAATGCAAGATAAGTTAACTATGCAGGTACAAAAAAGTAATTTAATACTAGACAGTCAACATTTTTGATCCTGGGATGCTGCCTGAACTGATCTGCTTTTCTCGTACCAGACGTTTTGACTCTGACTCTTCAACATTTGCACTCCTCTCTTTCTCCAAGGGTAGATTATGTATGACGTTGATGAAGTGGGACACGGAGAGTGGATGAGGATTCTTTTTCCATTATTCATTAACAGAATGAAGGCATCACTGGCTAGGCAACGTTTATTGGCCATTCCCAATAGCCCAGAGAAGAGTTCAGAAATAACCACAATGCTGGTAAGGATGGCAGCTTCCCCTTCCCAAAAGGGCATTAGTGAACCAGATGTGTGTTTCCCAACAATAAATTCATGTTAATTATTATATTCGAAATGTCAGACATTTTATTGAATTCAATTCCACTGCCTGCCGTGGCAGGATTCAAACCCAGGTCCTCAGAACATTCTCTGGGTCTCTAGATTAACAATCCAGCGATAATGCCACTAAGCCATTGCCTCCTCCAGCGTTGTACTGTGGATGTTGTATTTTTCACGATAAGTATTGACGTAAAATAACTGTGCAGCTGCCATTTTCCATCACTGTCTCCACAGATTGCGCATGAAGTTTGACGGTAGAGCGGACTCCTTCCTTCAGCAGACAATCTGGAATGAGAGGATATAGTTAAGGATAAGGGGATGGCAGATTTAAAACAGAGATGAGGAGGAATTACTTCCCAAAGGATGGTGAATCCCTGAGAATATGCTGGACGTCAGGACAGAGTACATTCAGTCATAGTGTCATCGAGGTCTCCAGCACGGAAACAGACCCTTCGGACCAACTTGTCTGTGATGATCGGCTGTCCTAACCTATTCTACTCCTCGTTGCTAGCACTTAACCCATATCCCTCTAAACCTTTCCTATCCAAGTACCCATCCAGATGCATTTTAAATGTGGTAAATGTACCAATCTCCACCACTTCACAGAAAATAGAACATTCCAGCGCAGTACAGGCCTTTTGGCCCGTGTTGCGCGACCTGTGGAACCAATCTGAAGCCTATCTAACCTACACTATTCCATTCTCATCCATGTGCATATCCAATGACTATTTTAATGCCCTTAAGGTTGGTGAGTCTGCTACTGTTGCAGGCAGTGTGAGTAAAGCAACTACATCTGACATCTGTCCTATATCTATCACCCCTTAATTTAAAGCCATCTCCCCTAGTGTGAGCCATCACATCCGAGGAACCAGGTGCTCACTGTCCAACCTATGTAACCCTCTGATTATCTTATTTGTCTTCATCTGGCAGCATATTCCATACACATGAAATGCATGAAAAGGTTTCCCCATAATTCCTTTTTATATCTTTCTCCTGTCACCTTAAACTTATGCTCCCTAGTTTTGTACTCACTCACCCCAGAGAAAATACCTCATAGCGCCGGGGACCCTGGTTCGATTTCAGCCTCAGATGACTGTGTGGAGTTTGCATATTCTCCCTGTATCTGTATGAGTTTCCTCCGGGTACTCCCGTTTACTCGAATAGTCCAAGGATGTGCAGGTTAAGTGAATTGGCCATGCTAATTTGCTCATAGTGTTTAGGGATGTGGAGATTAGATGCATTAGTTAGGAGAAATGTAGAGCAATAGAGGAGGGGAATGGTTCTGAGTGGCTTCGTCTTTGGAGGGTCGGTGTTGGGCCAAATGGCCTGTTTCCACTCTGTAATGATTCTATGATTCTATTTACCCTGTACCTGCTCCTCACGATTTTATAAATCACTATAAGGTTTATAGTGGTTTATAAAATTTGAAGTTACATAATATCTTTGCTGTAGAACATATAGAGCTAAGAGCAGCAAGGAGGGGACATGAAAGGTCCTTAGTTGGTACGATTAGGGAAAACCCTAAGGCTTTCTATAGGTATGTCAGGAATAAAAGAATGGCTAGGGTAGGAATAGGTCCAGTCAAGGATAGTAATGGGAAGTTGTGTGTGGAGGCTGAAGAGACTGGGGAGACACTGAATGAATACTTTTCGTCAGTATTCACGAAGGAACAGGACATTGTAGCCGATGTGAATACTGAGTCACAACTAAGTAGAATGAATGGCTTTGAGGTATGTAGGGAAGAGGTGTTGGAAATTCTGGAAAGGGTGAAAATAGGTAAGTCCCCTGGGCCTGATGGCATTTATCCTAGGATTCTCTGGGAAGCAAGGGAGAAGATTGCAGAGCCATTGGCCTTGATTTTTATGCCCTCGTTGTCTACAGGAATAGTGCCAGAAGATTGGAGGCTAGCAAATGTGGTTCCCTTATTCAAGAAGGGGATTCAAATAGGGATAACCCTAGTAACTATAGGCTGGTGAGTCTCACTTCTGTTGTGGGCAAAGTCTTAGAGAGAATTGTAAGGGATAGGATTTATGAACTTCTGGATCGGAATAATGTGATCAAGGATAGTCAGCATGGTTTTGTGAAGGGCAGGTCGTGCCTCACAAACCTTATTGAATTCTTTGAGAAGGTGACTAAGGAGGTGGACGAGGGGAAAGCGGTAGATGTGGTGTAATTGGATTTTAGTAAGGCGTTTGATAAGGTTCCCCATGGTAGACTACTGCAAAAAATACGGAGGTATGGCATTGAGGGTGAGTTGGAGGTCTGGATTAGGAGTTGGCTGGCTGGAAGAAGACAGAGGGTAGTAGTTGATGGCAAAGGTTCATCTTGGAGTGCCGTCACTAGCGGTGTTCCGCAAGGATCTGTTTTGGGACCATTGCTGTTTGTCATTTTTATAAATGACCTGGAAGAGGGGTTAGAAGGTTGGGTGAGCAAGTTTGCGGATGACACGAAAGTCGGAGGAGTTGTAGACAGTGAGGAAGGATATGGCAGGTTACAGCGGGATATAGATAAGCTGCAGAACGGGGCAGAAAGGTGGCAAATGGAGTCCAATGTAGCTAAGTGTGAGGTGATTCACTTTGGGAAGAATAACAAAAAGATGGGGTACTGGGCTAATGGTCGGATACTTGGTAGTGTGGATGAGCAGAGGGATCTTGGTGTCCATGTACACAAATCTTTGAAAGTTGCCACCCAGGTAAATAGTGCGGTGAAAAAAGCATATGGCGTATAGGCTTTTATTGGTCGCGGAATTGAGTTCCGGAGTCCTGAGGTCATGATGCAGTTGTATAAGACTCTGGTACGACCGCATCTGGAATATTGTGTGCAGTTTTGGTCGCCATACTATAGGAAGGATGTGGAGGCACTGGAACGGGTGCAGAGGAGGTTTACCAGGATGTTGCCTGGTATGGAAGAAAAATCGTATGAGGAAAGACTGAGGCACTTGGGGCTGTTTTCACAAGAGAAAAGAAGGTTTAGGGGTGACTTGATTGAGGTGTACAAGATGATTAGGGGGTTAGATAGGGTCGAAAGTATGAACCTTTTCCCGCGTATTGAGGGGGGTATTACAAGGGGGCATAGCTTAAAATTAAGGGGGG
>NW_025209068.1:0-10270 GCF_004010195.1 Chiloscyllium plagiosum | reverse complement strand
GTCTCTCCAACCGATCCACTCGATCTGATAAGATTCGCATCCAACAGCATTTATGGCAGATATAATCTGCAGTAACCCTTAAACTCTCTTTAAACTCCCACATCTGACAAGAAGTACATATCACTGCAAAGGTCATTTTTGCTCCTTCACAATCTACAGACCCAGAAAATAACACCGTCTTATTCCTCTACAAACACTGCCCCAGGTCAAATTAATAGCTATGGCTCATATTTTAAGTTTAATCAAGAGACTTATCTCCAAAAACTTATAATTAAGAAAGAATCCACTATACTCACTACTGCAGCCTTTCTCTTGGACAGACTTAAAACAACAATTAATTTATCTGCTTCTGTGCTGTGAACTTCGCCCAACAGTTCCTCCAAGATTAGTTGTGAATTTCACTGTTTGTTAGTTTTCCCAGATGCACTCCGATGTCCAGCGATACACAAATTCAAACAGCAAAGGTGGTAACCGTGCAGGTTTTCTCTCTCTCTCTCTCCTGCACTGTCCTCACCATGTGCTTCCTTTGTCTGCTCTTCTCCCTTTTAAACTGCTGTTGTTTTGACTTTTTTTTTCTAAAGTTGCAAAACAATGTAACAGCATATAAAACAGTAATTGCTGCTCCTGGAATTCGAGGAAATCACCTCCAACACCTAAAATACCTCAAAAAGAGGAGTAGCTCTTACAGCCAGAAATGTTTCCCGTCCTCCATCTTGGATTTATCCCTCTTACCTTCACACTGCTAAGAATCCTGCCTTTAACCCTGTATTCTGCATTCAAATTAGACCTTCCAAAATGAATCACTTCACACTTTTGCATGTTGCACTCCATCTACCAATTATCAGCCCAGTTCTGCATTCTGTCAATGTCCCGTTGTAACCTACAATAGCCCTCCACATTATCCACCACTCCACCAACCTTCATGTCAGCAGCAAACCTGCTAACTCACCCTTCTACTTCTTCATCCAAGTCATTTATAAAAATCACAAAGAGCAGAGGTCCCAGAACCAATCCCTGCGAAACACCACTGGTCACCAAGCTCCAGGCTGAATACTTTCCATCTACTACCACCTATAATGGCACCTATTTCATTTGCAGCCACAAGTCTATCCCTGACTGCCGCTCCCCTGGACTGGCAGTTGCTACTTAGGGTACGTGGTCCCCTTTGTTTGTCTTTTGCACTCCTTTCGAGAAGCCATGGGCTCGCAGCAAGAGAGCAATTACCACACTTGAGCAGATCTCGCTATCTTCTCCCGCTCTTATGCAGCTGTCTGACTAGAGATAGAGGGCAGGCAGATGGCCACTACCCTGGAGGAAATAGCAAATGCCAAGGCAGCGGCTCTGAACCAGCTTAGTGTAGAGGCAGTTGCCATTCATACTGTCGCCTTGCAGAACAGGGTGGCTTTAGATTACTTGTTAGCCGAAAAGGGGGCACATGTGCACTCCTTGGCTCCGACTGCTACCTACATCCCCGATTCTGGATTAGTGGTGCTGGAAGAGCACAGCAGTTCAGGCAGCATCCGAGCAGCAGTAAAATCGACGTCGATTTTACTGCTCCTCGGATACTGCCTGAACTGCTGTGCTCTTCCAGCACCACTAATCCAGAATCTGGTTTCCAGCATCTGCAGTCATTGTTTTTACCTACATCCCCGACCCCAGTGAGAACGTTACCAACTTCACCCAACACATTCGACAGGCAGCCTCTATGCTCAGTGAACCCAGCTCCCAATGGGACTTGTGGAGTTAGATGGGCTTTGGACTCGAGTCCTGGAGCAATGCCCTCTGACAAGGGCTTATTGTCCTTCTTGTTAATTTTATACTTCTCTCAGTTATTATTATCTTCATTAAGTGGTGCTGTGTGCACTTCGGCTCACTCCTGCTGCCTTCCGTCTCATTGATTTCTCAGTTGCCCAACATTCAGCTTACTGAAAGTCCTGCCATGATGTGGAACCCCATAGAGTCTGACCACTCAGAATCTGAGGGTTGCCCGTCTGATTCCGAGCCTCCCCACTAGACAATGCCCCTGGCTCTGGCTACATACCCCCTTTTGCTGAAGCACGTGATGTGCTCCTTTGATTGTGAAAAGGGAGGGATTGTGGAAACCATTTCCCTGACCAGATGGAATCATATTAACTGAATTGTTAAAGTTTACATGAATTATTTTGCTGACATTGCTGCTGTACCTCCCCACCCACGGATACGTTCCTCCCTAAGGGGTTCCTCTCACTACAGGAGCTCTGTTAGAACAATGCCACTGCAAACAGGATGCTACTAGACCATTCAAATTTGTTTGACTAATTAATGTTGTTCAACTAGTTCATATTGTTAAACTATCTATTGTGGTTAGACATGCATTGTTCTGTAATCAACGATCAGCCATTTGTAACCCTTTATAACCAGTATGAGCCTATAGGGAAGAGGTTATGGACCATTTGTGCCGACCGGTCAACGACCTCTTCCCACGATATTGTGAATAAACATGTCAATTATTTCAGGCCTGCATACAAAATTTAATTGGAGAAAAGGAGAAATTCTCCAACAGGTCCTTTTTAAATCTTTCGCCTCTCATATTAATTATATGCCCTCTAATTTTGAACTCCCCCACCCTTAGGAAAAAGACCTTGGCTACTCATCCTATCTGTGCCCCTTATGATTTTATAAACCTCTTTAAGGTCACCCCTCAGCCTCCAATGCTCCAAGGAAAAAAGTCCCAGCCTATTTAGTTGCTCCCTATTTTGACCCCACAGAAGGAGTAGCAATATATTTCCAACTCAAGAGGGAATAGCTTGAAGAGAAAGATTCAAGAGCAGCTGCTGACCTTTTCCTTCCAGATGTTAGTCTACATAGGTTTCAAAACTGCTGTCTAAGGAGCCATATTGAATTTCTGCAATGATGGTGATGGAGAACCTGTTTTACATTCATTAGCATTTCATGAATATTCATTAACACCCAGACCACTATAATACATTCACAATTGCAATCTTAACAGTAATGAATGTGAAAAGGTGGCTTTCAGAAACCCCATTTTATATATGAAATGTGCAACCTACAAAATGTGGCTTAGAAAGAGTGGACGCTGGGAAATTGTTTCCGTCAGGTGGGGATACTCAAACTCGTGGGCACAACCTTAGAATTAGAGGGGGGGCAATTTAGAAGGGAAATGAGGAGACATTTCTTCAGCCAGGTGGGCCTGTGAAATTCATTGCCACGGAGCACAGTGGAGGCCGGGATGTTAAGTGTCTTCAAGGCAGAGATAGATAAATTCTTAATCTCGCAAGAAATTAAGGGATAACGTGGGTAAGTGGCGTTGAAATGTCCATCAGCTATGATTGAATGGCGGAGTGGACTCAATGGGCTGAATGGCCTTACTTCCAATTCCTATTTCTTATGGTCTTATAAAACACACTTCTTTCTAGATGTTCGGTTGAGTATGTAGTGATGCTGTTTTATGCTTCTTACTGAGACTTCATCATCAGACAATGATTCAGAACAAGTGTGCCAGACCATTGACGCAAGATGTAGGTTTATCCTCTAAGGGCAACCTGTCTGAGGCAAGGAGCCTATTCAAAGGAGGGATAATATGGTGGAAATGTTATCCAGGGCAGGCAGGAAGAGTGTAATGTAAACTTTAATGCTGCAGCTAAATATGGAATGCTTGGTGATTTTGTCCATGGAATGAAACTAAAGGGCATGGTTCCACGGGTTGGCAGAAGGCTCTTGGGGAAGGGATGCAGGCAACTGGAATGCTGAAGGGACAATTTGAGTGACAGAAGAAGGTAGACAAGGAAATTGCATGTTAACATGAGGAAATGAAAGGTCTCATGGTGTGCGCAGATGAAATGGATAAGGGAATAGTGTCAGGTTCAGGGGGGCATACAGAACCTGATGGGTATGGGCATGGGACAGAGCAGAAAAATCTACAGAAAAGGTGAGTGGGGTAACATGGCTGTTGGAGGCTGGCAGACTGGAGGCCAAAATAAACTGTAAGACCATTTATGGTTGTTGAGGGGGATTCAGTCTATCACGAGGGAAGAATTGAGATTGAGAAGTTAAGGTGCACCATTATCTCTTGTGAAGGCTCAGGAGACATTCAGTCATTGATATTGAACAATAGAAACAGGATGAGCCTTGTGTAGTCCACAAATTCCTAGACACTCACATATCCAAATGTATGTGAAATGAAACAGAAACCAAGAAACAAAGTGCACTAAAGACTAAACATTGAAATGAATTGCTCAGAACAGCACAAAGGCTCCCAAGCTCGAGTCTTTCGTAATATTGAGGTCTACCAAGTCAGGTAACGTATTGATGTCTAAGCTAAAGGGCAACTTGTACTTAGCAATGAGTGGGATGAGGGAAAGTTCCTTTCAGTTGAAGTCATGAAGAAGCCTTCAGTGGAAAATGCCACACATGTCATCTGGACAGATCAGGATTTTTGGCAAAGGCCATTTTAGCTACTGCTGCTTGGTATAGTGATCCAAGATTGAATTGGGTAAAATAGGCAGTTGTTGTATCTTCTCAAAGACATGTTTTATCAGGCTATTCTCTGATATGTAAACAATATCAAAAAGGGAATTCACATTATAAATAATGTACTCTGTTAATTATATAAGAAAAATAATCAAAATGAGGCTTACCTTTCAGAATCAAGATTAGATTCCCTACAGTATGGAAACAGGCCATTTGGCCCAACAAGTCCACACCGACCATCTGAAGAGTAACCCACCCGGACCAATTCCCCTATCCTATATTTATCCCGACTAATACACCTAACACTCTGGCCAATTTAGCATGGCCAATTCACCTGACCTACTCATCTTTGGACTATGGGAGGAAATCGAAGCATCCAGAGGAAACCCATGCAGACACAGGGAGAATGTGCAAATTCCACACAGACAGTCGCCTGAGGCAGGAATCCATCCGAGGAAAAAGGCTCTCCCTGTCCACTCTATCTAACTCTCTGATTATCTTATATGTCTCAATTAAGTCACCTCTCAACCTTCTTCTCTCCAGTGAAAACAGACTCAAGTCCCTCAGCTTTTCCTCCTAATACCTTCCCTCCATGTCAGGCAACATCCTAGTAAATCTCCTCTGAATCCTTTCCAAAGCTTCCACATCCCTTCCTATAATGCAGTGACCAGAACAGTGTGCAATACTCCAAGTGCGGTTGCACCAGAGTTTTGTACAGCTGCAGCATGACTGTGTGGCTCCGAAACTCAATCCCTCCACCAATAAGAGGTAACACGCTATATGCCTTCTTAACAGCTATATCAACCTGAAGAAAGGCCTGTGCCCGAAACGTCGAATCTCCTGTTCCCTGGATGCTGCCTGACCTGCTGTGCTGTTCCAGCAATAAAGTTTCAACTTTGATCTCCAGCATCTGCAGACCTCACTTTCTCCAGCTATATCAACCTGGATAGCAACTTTCAGGGATCTATGTACATAGACACCGAGATCTCTCTGCTCATCTACACTACCAAGAATCATAGCATTAACCCAGTACTCTTTATTCCTGTTGCTCCTTCCAAAGTGAATCCCCTCACGCTTTTCCACATTAAACTGACACTGCTGCCTCACAGCGCAAGAGACCCGGGTTCAATTCCCGACTCAGGCGACTGACTGTGTGGAGTTTGCACATTCTCCCTGTGTCTGCGTGGGTTTCCTTCGGGTGCTCCGGTTTCCTCCCACAGTCCAAAGATGTGCATGTCAGGTGAATTGGCCATGCTAAATTGCCCGTAGTGTTAGGTAAAGGGGTAAATGTACGGGAATGGGTGGGTTACGCTTCGGCAGGTCGGTGTGGACTTGTTGGGCCGAAGGGCCTGTTTCCACACTGTAAGTAATCTAATCTAATCTAATCTAAACTCCATTTGCCACCTCTCATCTTAGCTCTGCAGCTTATCTATGTCACTCTGTAACCTGCAACATCCTTCAGCACAATCCACAACTCCACCAACCTTCGTGTCATCTGCAAATATACTTACCCATTCTTCTATGCCCTCACCTAGGTCATTTATAAAAATGACCAAACAGCAGTGGCCCCTTTATAAACAGATCCTTGCGGTACACCACCAGTAACTGAACTCCAGGATGAACATTTCCCATCAACCACAACCCTCTGTTTTCTTCTACTCGCCAATATCTGATCCAAACCACTAAATCACCCTCAATCCCATGCCTCTGTATTTTGTGCAATAGCCTACCATGGGGAACTTTATCAAACGCCTTACCGAAATCCATATATACCACATCAACCACTTTACCGTCATCCAGCTGTTTGGTCACCTTCTCAAAGAGCTCAATAAGGTTTGTGAGGCATGACCTACCCTTCACAAAACCGTGTTGACTATCCCTAATCAACTTATTCCTCTCAAGATAATAATAAATCCTATCTCTTATGACCTTTTCCAACACTTTACTCATAGCTGAAGCAAGGCTCACTAATCTATAATTACCAGAGTTGTCTCTACTCCCCTTCTTGAACAAGGGGACAACATTTACCACAGTAGACTTAAATAAGAAATGTTTGGAGATGGCTTAAATGCAGCATAAACATCAACATGGACTGGTGGACAGAATGGCCTGTGTCTGTGCTCTATATCTTACGTAAGCATAGGAACATAGGATTTAGGAATAGGCCATTTGGCTATTCAAATCTGTTCTGCTTTCAGTAAGGTCTTGGCTGATATGGGTGTAACCTTAACTCCAGTTTCTCATCTGCACCACCATAACACATGATAACCTTTGTCTGTCAAAAAAGCTGTAATTCAGCCTCAAATAACTTGAAAGAGCCAGCCACTAGCGTTCTGGAGAACTGCATAAACTGCCAAATCTCTGAAGTTAAAAATTTCTATTTATCCAAATGTTAAGAGATCTTCTACTCTTGGTCTAGCCTCCCCAACTGAAGGAAACACTTCTCTGAACCTTACCAAGATCTCATAAGATCATATGAGTGAAATCTTATAGGGCCCTGAACAATCTGAGAGGATCAGGTGGGAAGACTAGTGAGTCCTTTCTTGATATCAGGAGCACCTATTGCATTTCTAACAGAATTCTGGACATCATGACAAGATTTTCATTAGGAGCACTAAGAAACGCATTAATTGTTACTGCTTTTGTTATTCCTCTCATTAACTCCAAATCTCACCTCATTACAATCAGTTTCCCATTGAATCATGGATGGATAGAAACTAAACATCAAGAGTCTAGAAGTGAAAGTCAGATCTGGTTACTCCAGCTCACCACTTCTTCAGACCTCTGAGCCACTTACCATACGTTTCTGTACTACCATGTTGCATGTTGGGGTGACCCATTAACTTGAAAGGCTACTGCAAGAACACTTTGTGCACAGCAACAGGCCAGGATTGGCCAGGCTGCATCTCTGGGCTGCTCACTCACTCTTAGCATTCTGTCACTTAGCACTAATTGCATGCTCACTGTATTCCTGTCATGCCTTTTCTTGCCTTGCCTTGTTTTGCCATGTCATGCCATGCCTTTTAGTGCATTGGCCCTCACACAGAAATTGCAGGCTCACAGTGTTCTGTCTTGACTTGCCTTCTGTTGCACACACAGGCATTCAACTTGTGTTCAACAGCATTCCTCAGTCAAGGCAGCAGACACATTGTCATCTGTCACCATACCATGTCAATCTCACACTGTACCATATGACTGCAGTTTAGGCGGCAAACACACTGCACATGCTGCAAGCAAACAGCAATGTCTCAGAGTTTAAGGAGAGTTGTACATAGAGTCATACATCACAGAAACAAACCCTTGGTCCAACCTGTCCAGTATTTGTCCCATATCCCTCTGAACCATGCCTTTTCATATACTCTTCCCCAGGTGCTCTTTAAATATTATCATTGTACCCACTTCCGCCACTTCCTCTGGCAGCTCAGTCCATACAAGCATCACCCTCTGTGTGAAAACATTACCCCTCAGGTCCTTTTTATATTTTCCCATCTCCTCTTAAACCTAGGCCCTCTAGTTAGTTACAGTGTGGAAACAGGCCCTTCGGCCCAACAAGTCCACCCTCTGAAGAGCAACCCACCCAGACCCATTCCCCTACACCTAACACTACGGGTAATTTTAGCATGGCCAATTCACCTAACCTGCACATCTTTGGACTGTGGGAGGAAACCGGAGCACCCGGAGGAAACCCACGCAGACACGGGGAGAGTGTGCAAATTCCACACAGACAGTTGCCCGAGGTGGGAATTGAACACAGGTCTCTGGCACTGTGAGGCAGCAGTGCTAACCACTGTGCCACCATGCCACCCACTAGTTTTGGACTCCCCCAGCAGGGGAAAATGACATTGACTATTCAACTCATGATTTTAAAAAACTTTATAAAGTCACCTCTCAGTGTCTGACACTCCAGGGGAAGAAAGTCCCAGTCTTTTCCTACAGCTCAAACTCTCCAGTGCCTTCCTGACACAGAGTGTCAAAGGCAACCTCTGAGGTCAATCCAGGGGCTTGGTAAAGTCAGGTATCCAGTTGGGGTGCTCACAGTCCACAGATCAATATCTTTGCAGTCTGGAAGTGTGTCAACATAAGCCCTGCATGACCAGTGGAACCTGTCTGGGGAATCATGAGGCATCAGTGAGGGGTCTGGGCAATACTTATTTGGGGGACTGTCCACCTGTCGTTCAAAACAGTGAACAATGGTTATTTTGGGGCATTCATTTACTGAGTAGAGGGGATGTGCCTTTTCAGAAGCCCAGCGTTGTAGGAGGAAAGTTGGGGAGTGTAGTCTTGGGTATGAGACCTGAGAACTAGAATGGAAAGCGATGGATAATTGTGAAGGGGCAATATGTTAAAGAGGGAGGCAATAGAGCATTGCGTAGGTTGAGCAAAACCAATGTTGTGTACAAAATCCCATGCAAGGACTGTACGAAACACTACATAGGACAAACAGGAAGACAGCTAACGATCAGCATCCATGAACACCAACTAGCCATGAAACAACACGACCAGCTATCCTTAGTAGCCACACACTCAGATGACAAACAACATGAATTCGACTGGGACAACACTACTATTATAGGACAAGCCAAACAGAGAATAGCCAGGGAATTCCTAGAGGCATGGCACTCATCCACAGATTCAATCAATAAGCACATCGATCTGGACCCATATACCGACCACTGCAACGGACAGCTGGAACTGACAACCGGAAGTGGCAGATTCAAACCACTATAAATGCCAGAGGAAAGATCACAAAAGTGCTTCACAGGAGGCTCCCAAGCACTGAGGATGTCATCTAGACAGGGGACGAAACGTCTGCAACACAAATTCCCAGCTCGGCGAACAGAACCACAACATCCACATCTTTCCCATAATAGGGCAACCAGAACTGGACACAGTATTCCAAGTACGGTCTAACCAAAGTTTTATAGAGCTGTAACAAGATCTCACGGCTCTTAAGCTCAATCCCCCTGTTAATGAAAGCCATAACACCATATGCTTTCTTAACAACCCTGTCCACTTGGGTGGCAATTTTAAGGGATCTATGTACCTGCACACCAAGATCCTGCTGGTCCTCCACAGTTGTATGTAGATTATGAAGGGCATAGACAGGGTGTAATAGAAAGCAGCTGTTGCTCTTAGTTGAAAGGTTAATAACCAGAGGGCTTAATTTTAAAGTAAATAGTAGGAGGTTTAGAAGGGATTAGAGGAAACATTCTTTTCATTCAGATGGCCATGGGGGTTTGGATTGCATGGCCTGGAAGGGTAGTTGAGTCAAGTAATCTCACAAACTTTAAAAAGTACTTGGATGAGCAATTGAAGTGTCAAAACATTCAAGGCCACATGACAACAAAATGGGCCTAGTGTAGGTAGTAGTATACTTTTGGCTGTAGAGAATTGATGGGCTGAAGGCCTTTCCCGCACTGTATGATTCTATAAAAGAAAGTGTTTACAAAAATGCAAAAAATACAAATCCTGCTGAGTAGGAAATATGTAAAGGGCCACAAAGCAGTTTATAAGAATTAGTAAAAGAATTATAAAAGGAAACTTGCAAGGAGCATTAGAATCAATAAATAGAAATGTTATAGTTACATAAAGGGAAGGTACCTGTATATGGTCTGGAGCAATGTTGACCCATGAAAGACTAAAAGTGGAGATAATGTCAATGGGGAAATGGCAGAATATGTTGAATAATTATTTCCCCTCAGTATTTCTCGCAGGAAAGGAGAATAGCCTCCTGGAAATCCCAAGAAAATTGGTGGATTGGGGACAGGGGCAAAATAAAACTAAGGTCAGTAAAACAAAG
>NW_025209067.1:15026-15931 GCF_004010195.1 Chiloscyllium plagiosum | reverse complement strand
CAGAGTAGGCAAATTGGATATACAACTGACTTGGTGGTAGGACGCAAAGGGTATTAGTGGAAAAATGCCTGTTGGTTTGGATGCCTGTGACTGGCAGAGTGCCTGAGGGGTTGGGGTAGGCCCATTGCTGTTCGTTATCTATATCAACGATCTGGCCGAGAATGTTCAAGGCAAGGTGAGGAAGTTTGCAGATGACATAAAAATAGGCTGCATCTTGTACAGCGAGGAATATTATCAGAAATTGCAGACTTGGGCTGAGTTCTTGCATTTTGGAAAGTCAAATGATGTTCAGAATAGTAGGGCCTTAAGGAGTGTCGTGGTATAGTAGGGCCACGGGGATCAGATGCATGGTTCTCTCAATGTGGAATTACGGATAGACTGGGAGATGAACGAGACGTTTGGCACAATGATCCTCATCAGTCAGCGCAATGATTTTCGAAGCTGGAAAGTTATGTTGCATTTGTGCTCGAGTTTGGTAAGGCAGCAATTGGAAAGTTGTTGTTATATGAAGGATTCAACTGGAACGAGTACAAAAGAAATTTACAAGGATATTGCCAAACGTAAGGGTCAGACTTAGAGTGAGAGGTTGGACAAGCAATGAAGTTTTTTTCTTTACACTGTAGGATGCTGAGGTGGGATCTCATGCACATATATAAGATCATGAAGGAATGAGCTGACAGAAGAAGTGGTGAACACTCTTGCAATTGAAGCATTCCAAAGGCATTTGGATGGGTATATGATGAAGAGGGCTTGAGAGGGATATGGGTCAAGTGCTGGCAAATGGGACTTCATTAGGTTAGGGTAAGTGTTCTGCATGACGAGTTGGTCGAAGGGTCTGTTTCTGTGCTGTACATCTCAATGCCTCCATGATTCTATAAGATGCATGGATAGATGAATGAACTCAC
>NW_025209067.1:1955-14935 GCF_004010195.1 Chiloscyllium plagiosum | reverse complement strand
TTTTTTTTTACTTTTCAATAATCTATCCGCGAACTTAGAAGAAGTGGAATGAATGTTAAGACGTTTGAATGTTCCTCTTGCACAATGTGGGAGAGAAGGTTCAGTACATGTGTCCAAGCTGACTTCATCTGGGGGAAGTGCACACAATTCCAGCTCTTCAAAATCAGCGTTAGGGAAATGGAGCTGGGCTGGAGCTACTTTGGATCATTCGAGAGGCTGAGGGAGCAATTGTGAGAAGTTAAAGAAAGGTAGTCACAATTCAGGTACAATTAAACGTGTATATTAAGGGGACAGAAAGGTAACACGCAGACAATGCAGGGATCCCATGTGGCTGTTGCTCTCACTAATAAGTATACAGTTTTGGATACTGTTTGGGGTGATGCCTTACGAGATGTAAGCCATGTTGTCCAGATATCTGGCACAGAGTCTCTTCCTGTTGCTCAGAAGGAAAAGGTTTGAGGAGCAGAGCATAAGTCAATGGTGATTCTATAGTTGGGGAAAGGAGACGAGCTTCTGTGGGAACGACAGCGATTCACGGTCGGTGTGTTTCCTCCCAGGTGACAGGGTTCGCGATGTCTCTGATCGTGTTTTTGGCATCCTTAAGGGGGAGTGAGAGCAGATGCAAGACGTGGACCACATAGGCACCAACGATGGAGGTAGGAAAAGGGATGGAGATTTAAGACAGATATTCAGAGAGCTCGGGGAGAAGCTGAGAGCTAGAACAAACAGAGTTGTTACCTTTGTTTTGTTAGCTGTGCCATGTGCTAACGATGCGTGGAATAGGGAGAGAGGCCAGTTGAACATATGACAACAGAAATGGTGCTGGAGGAAAGGGATAATTGCTTCTCATTCTGGGATAGTTGAGACCTTCAAAAACAGGATGATCTAAAAATCAACCAAAAAAAGGTACCAATATCCTGAGAGGTGGGGGGAACGACGTAGCCCTTCTGGATCTTTTAAACTAATTGAGCCAGAAGATGGGAACATAAACTGAATCTCCATGTCCAGGAGTTTGATAGTAGTGAGGTCAGAAATAAGTTTTCATAGTCGCACGAGTGCACAGGCAAGCAGAAATGTAATTTGAAGAGTTTCTATTTCTATCGCAGGAGCATCCGGAAGAAAATGGATGAATTTGAGGCAAGGGTTGGTAAGTGGGACTTCGATGTTGTGGCCATTTCGGAGATTGGACAGAGCAGCGACTGGGCATGGTTGCTGCAGATTTTGCGGTGTATTGCTTCAGGAAGAAGAGGGAATGTGATAAAAGAGGGAGGGGTGTAGCTTCGTTAGTCAATGACAGTATTATGGAGGCGGAAAGGACGTTGAAGACTCGATTAGTGAGGTAGTATTGGCTGAGGTTAGAAACAAGAAAGGAGAAGTCACCCTTTTGCTGGGTTTTTGCAGGCCTCCAAATGGTTCCAGGGAAGTAGAGGAAAGGAGGGCAAAGGTGGTTCTGGATAGGAGCTCGAACAACTGGGTAATTGTTATGGGGGCTTTAACCTTCCCAATATTGACTGGAAATGCTTTAGTTCCAGTACTTTAGACGGACAGTTTTTGTCACGTGTGTGCAGTGTCAGCTTCCTGACAGAGTATGCAGACAGGCCAAAAATGGGAGAGGCCACATTGGATTTGGTACTGGGTAATGAACCTGGCCAGGTTTTTGTTTTTGATGTAGTTGATGACTTAGGTGATATTGACCACAAGTTTGTTATGATTACTTTAGCGATGAAAAGGGATAGTTTTTTTTTAACCACCGGATATGAGTTCTAGCTGGGGAAAGGCAATTCTGATGCAATTTGGCAAGATTTAGAATGCATCAGATGGGGAAGGAAACTGCAGATGATGCGCAAACTTGAACTGGCGATCTTATTTAAGTACAGCTATGCTGTACCCTTGATAAGAATGCAACTGTCAGACAAGGAGGTTTTGGTCGAACGAGGGAGCCGTGGTTTACTAAAGAAATGCATCACTTGTCAAAGAAAGCAGAAGGGAAATGTAAGAAACAGATGTGAAGACTCAGATCAGGCCCTTGAGGGTAAGACATTAGCCAGCAAAGACCTAAAGAGTGAACTAAGAAGAGCCAAGAGGGTACACGAGAAGTCGTTGGCAGGTTGGATCAAGGAAAACCTAAGGCTTTTGTAGGTATGTTGACAAAGTTGAGATTAATGCCAATCAAGGAGAGCAGTAAGAACAGTTGTGTGAAGTCCAGGAGATAGGGGAACTGATACATGAATATTTTTCATCAGTATTCACACTGGAAAACGACAACCTCGTCGAGGAGAATATTGGGATATGGGCAACTAGATTAGACATGATTGAGCTTAACAAGGAGGAGGTCTTAGCAATTCTGGCAAGTGTGAAATACAAATGTCCTCTGGGCCGAATAGAGTCTATCCAAGGATCTGATGCAGAACCAGGGAGGAGATTGCAGTGCCCTTGGTTTTGGTCTTTCTGTCGTTGTTGTCTTTTGGGATAGTGCAACAAGATTCGAGGATACCATATGTTGACCCGTTGTTAAAGAAAGGAATTAGAGATCCACCTCGTAGTTGGAGTCCAGTGAGCTTTACTCCAGTTGAGGGTAAATTGTTGTATTGAGTATTAACTTACAGGGTTTTTCATCATACAGAACGGAATACGCTGATTAAGGAGAGACGATATAATTTTGTGAAGGGTAGGTGCTGCCTCAAAAATCTTTTTGAGTTCTTTGAAAAGATGACCAAATAGTTCTATGAGAGTGAACTGGTTGATGTGGTGCATATGGATTGCAGTAAGGCTTTTGATAAGTTTCTCCACGTTAGGATGTTGCCGTAAATACGGAGACATGGGATTGACATTCATTTTGCGATTTTTATCAGAACTTGGCTAGCTGGAAGAAGACGGAGATTGGTGACTGATGCGAAATATTCACCTTGGTATTCAGTGATTGGGGTGTACTGCACGGATCTGTTCTGGGGACACTGTTGAGTGTCATTTGTTAAAATGTCTGGATGAAGTCGTAGGAGCATGTATAAGAAAATTTTAAATGACACTAATATAGCTGCAGCTGTGGATAGTTTACAGACGGACAAAGATATGCTGCAAAGCTGGGCTGAGAGGTGGCAATGGGGTTTAATGCGGAAAAGTGTAAGAGGCTTCACTTTTGAAGGAGCATCAGGAATGCAATTTACTGGGCGAATGGTGAAATTATTGGAGGTGCAGATGAACAGAAGAATGTCGATGTTCATAGAAATATAGATCCCTTAAAGTTGCCACCCAGTTTGAAAGGGCTGATGTGAAGCCATGCAGTTTGTCAGCTTTTATTGGTGTAGAGATTGAGTTTCAGAGCTATGAGGTGGCCTTGCAATTGTGGAAAACCCTGGAGTACTGAATACTGTTCTGTTCACCACATTATAGGAAGGGTGTGGATTCTTTGGAAAAGATGCCTGACGAGGAAGTAATGTCTTAAGTGGAAAGGCTGAGGGATTTAAGATTGATTTCATTCGAGACAAGAAAGTTTAGAGTTTACTAAATTGAGAAACATTCGACAATCAGAGGATTAGATCAGGTGGACAGTGAGAGCCTTCTTTTTTCCTCAGATGATGATGGCTAGAACGAGGTGACATAGATTTAATTTGAACTGTGATAGCTGCAGGGCAGATGTCAGAGGGAGTTTCGTCAGTCAGTGAAGTAAGGGCGTGGAAAGCTTTACCTGCAACAGTAGTAGAGTCGGCAACTTTAGGTGCATTTAAATGGTCATTGCATAAATGTAACAATGAAAATGGAATAATGTAGGTTAGGTGAGCTTTAGATTGGTTTCACAGGCTATTAATATTGTTGGCTTGCCATATCATATTGTCATTTCATAACTATGTCACGTTATATTGGCAATGTTTCTTTCAAGCGATTCAGTTTTTTTGAGCGACGTAAACATTTCTCAAGGAAGGTTGAGTTATCAATTAGAGGTTGACACCTCTCCCTCTGACAAATAAAGCAAAAACAACTAAAGAGAAGCGCCTGGTTCAATAATCTGTAAAAGGGTTTGCAAAAATGGAGTAATTTACTTGCAACTGATTAAATAAAATAAATCCGTGAGTCTCAATTGATAATAAAGAATCAACAATTCAGTTATATAATTGTAACAGTGACAGAATTAATTAAAGTATTAACAAACCATCAAACTGCTGAGTATTCCCGGATAGAACAATTTTGGAATGGTATGCTGCTCCAGTAAAAAAAGCAAATCCCACTCATATACCAAAAACGAACAAAATTTATTCTCTCAAAATTACCACCAGGTTACATGTCTTCTGGAATGTTCTTTGTCACCTCTGTCGATCTGTCATGAATCCAGTTTCCCCCGTCGATTCTTATGTCTTTGTTATGTGTATAGTGTTTTCCCTAATTCACTGCTTATTGTGAGAGTCAACTTTTCTCTCGATGGCTGAGGGCTGTTGGTTCTGTCAAATGGCAATTAGTTTAGTGATATTTGCCCAACTGCTCCATTTTTCAATACCCGAGATAACATATCAATATTTCTTATAACAGGATTGATCCTACGTAGTCACCCGACCAACATCCGTATATCATCGCATTATTCTGCGCCATTTCAGCCACCTATAAACGGACCGCACCACCAGAGACATATTTCCCTCTCTACCGCATTCACGTCCTGTAAAGACAGTTCCCTACACGACTACGATGTCAGGTCTACGTCATCCTCCACGCCCAGCACCTTTACCTGCCACCGCAGGAATTGCACAACCTGCGCCCACACTGCCCGACTCACCTCCGCCAAAGGCTCTGAAAGTGCCTTGCACATCCATCAAAGCTTCTCCTGCACTTGCATACATATCATGTACTGTGTCAGTTGCTTCCGATGCGGTCTGCTCTTCGTTGAGGAGATAGGATGCCTACTCGCAAAACGCTTCAGCAAGTATCTTGTGGAAACCCACACCAAACAACCCCACCGCACCGTGGCCGAACAATTCAACCCCCCTTCCCACTCCACCGAGGGCATCGCCAATCCATTACCACGCGAAGTCTGGAGAAAGAAAGCCTCATCTGCCACCTCTGGACCCTCCAACCCCATGGCATCGATATGGATTTCACCAGTTTCCTCATTTTCCCTCTCCCCAGCTTATCCCAGTTCCAACCTTCCACCTCAGCACAGCCCTAATGAGCTCTCCCATCTGTCCATCTTCGTTCCCACCTATCCACTCCACCACCACCATCGACCTATCACATGTACTCCCACCCATTGCAATTTCAGGTACCTTTCCTCCTCCCATTTATCTCTACATCCCCGAGGATCCCAGTCTCATGAAGAGCTGACAGCCTTTTGCCCGAAACGTCAATTTTTCTGCTCCTGGGATGCTACCTGACCTGCTGTGCTTATCTATCACCACACGCTTGAATCTAATCTCCAGCATCTGAAGTCCTCACTTTCGTCTAGATACATTAAACTGGCTAACAATTAATGGATGGAATATACTGCATAGAAATATTAGTCACATTTTCGTGAAAATAGGAAGAACGTCTATTGCTTTAGATTTTGACATATCACGAAATCTTGCAATATATACTTGAACAATTAACGTTTCAGAAACAAGAAAATGTCTGCCAGGTCACTCTTTAACTTTCTCTTGGTGGGGCAAAATGGCTGCCATCTTCAATCTTCTATGATATCTGTTGTTTATCAGCTGTCGTGTCGTCAGTTGCAATGAAATGTTAATAACTTCAGAATCATACTTGGAAAGAATGAGTACAATAAAATTTAAACAATATGTTAAACATCTGAAAAGAAGCCAAAGCTCTAGGAATAGATTAGATTGTCCGTGAAGGGACAGCGAGCATTTATTTTACTGAAATGTCCATTATGGGCTTACGGTTAATGCATAAGCCGTAATTGCAATTCTATATTGGAAACAGTGCACACGTCTATATCGGATTTATTAAATTGTTGTTGCCAGAAATGCAAACGTCAGCCTACCTGATTGATGTTCTGCCAGAGTGAGAATTGGAAACTCGTCTACCTGACATGAATGCTACACTAAGAGAACGAATGAATACTCGATGACCCAATGACAGATTGATTGCAACGTGTTCCTCCGAAAAGCTGCAGTGTCCATTTACCCTGATAGTGTGGTTGACTTTTGACTTCAGCAGACCACAGGCATCTATCACAATGACCATTTTTAAAGGATGACTAGACCTACCTACACAGACATAATTAACGTACAGCATGATAATTTGAATCCCCAATTACTCAAAATCACTCAGATCCTCCAAGAACAATACCTTTCAATCCTTCAATCAGGCAAACTCCGATGTGCATTACACAACTACTCACTTCCCTAACTCAACCACATCACCAGCACATGCAGCTAATTCACGTGACCAGGTCAAATAGCTTTGCCCCTGGAGATCACAGGTAACTCATTCATTTTTCAAGAGTTCAAGTGTATTATTACACATTTTTTTATATGAGAAGAGTAAGTTTTAAAAAACGACACGATTGACAACATGTTTTACAAAGGGAGAGTTTCCTGTGTGGA
Source organism: Chiloscyllium plagiosum (assembly GCF_004010195.1). Classification (NCBI taxonomy): domain Eukaryota; kingdom Metazoa; phylum Chordata; class Chondrichthyes; order Orectolobiformes; family Hemiscylliidae; genus Chiloscyllium; species Chiloscyllium plagiosum. The sequence goes on along the minus strand of NW_025209067.1, from coordinate 8,405 downwards.
ATGAACGTCTGAAGGAAGTGATGGATGCGAAAGAAGTTCCAAAGTTTAAAGCAACATTTGGATTAGTATGTGAGTAAGAAAGATTTGAAGGGATATGGGCCAAGCGGAGGCAGTAGGGACTAGTTTAGATTCGGAAGACGTTTGGCAAGGACTGGTTAGTTCGAAAGAGTTTTTACTTTTGTGCTGGATGACTCAATGATTCGAAACTTTTGGACCACTGATTTGTTCACTAATCCATTAATGTTTTCAGAAACCAGAGTCTTTACCAAGTAATCCTATACAATAGATACCATGCTCAACACAGTGTCTATTACACCTTCGTCTACAAATCCTGTTACAAATGTTCAGTCTGCACTCAGTCTAAGATCCCGGAGCCAGAGCTTGAAGGCTTTTTTTGAAGAATCGTAAATCAGTCTCGTCAATTAAATCTTGGTGAGCAGAGTATAAACTGTCAGCACTGACTGAGATTTTTGGAATAGTTTCAAGGTTCCAGCTCACGCTGGTTGGGGTGACCTGCCAGCTGCTGAGCAGAGAACGTCATGTGTAGAAATACATAGAGGAACACGGCAACACTGCGCAATTCTGGACGATCAGTAAAATACCCGATGGCGTTCCAAACAACTTTCATCTGAGAAAGTATTCCACTGGCAAAAAAAGATGTGCTCGCAGTGTTATCCATGAGCCAATGAAAGTGTGATGCTTTGTGGTGTCGTCGAAATTAAATCGACTCGACTCAACTGCTAGCAAGAGCAGAGAAAAATCTTTATTTTTAACTTCTGCATGCAGGGGACTAATACACTTAGCAAATACGCCTTGTGTAAGGGCCGTGAACAAATTTCACATATTACTTTTATATTATTCTTATAACACGCTCAAGGACAAGAGCTGGGAAACTTTCGAGCTCTTATTTTCCCATTCCCTTGTTGTGTATATAATTTCTTACTGTCTTTATGTTTTCCTTCGCGTTTTTGCTGAATTCGATTGCTTGCAAGATCAGGTTGAATGTTTGCAATGTTCAGTAAAGCCAAGCTATCTCTTCGACTGCAAGATTCAGCAAAGCATTTTATTTAGAAAAGCATTCTCTTTCAGATTTCAGAGTAAATGTTTATTTTGTTAATTTTCCATTACAGTGGGGATTCACAAGCCAATGAGAGTCAGAGAGTTAAATTTGAAGAATGCTGTCACAGAGTTAAATAATTGAAAACAATTCGGAGAGTAATACAACATAACCATGACATAAATTATCTTTCCAAAAGTGTGCACAGTGATGTAGTATCACAGAACCACCCGGGTTAGAAGGAGTGTTTTGGCCCATCGAATCTGCATCGGCAAAACAACTCTAAATCGACATTTATTCAATTTCCCTTTTGGCACATTTCTTTGAAAGGTACGAAGTTTTAAGAGCTGACCCAAGTATGTTTTATCGATTGTGAGTTTCGCGCACCACCTACTTTCTCAAATCCCATCCAAACCTCTGACTTTCTCCTTACATTCATGCCCCCGTGTTATTGAACAAACGACTACAAAGAACAGCGGCTTTCTATTCATTCTGTCCATGCCGTTCATCATTTAACACCGCACAAACTTGTTCCCTCTCAATTTTGTCTAGTCATAAAAAACACAATCCGCGCTTATCCAATCTCCTATTAAAGCTGATATTCTCCATCTTCCCCAACATGGGGTGGCAGGGTGACGACTTCGATAGCATCACTGCCTCACAGTGCTAGCTACACGGTTTCGATTCCAGCCTTGATCGATTTTCTGTGCGGAGTTTGGACATTCACTCCGTGTTTGCTCCAGTTTCTTCTCACAATCCCAAAAATGGCCGGTTTCGGTGAAATGGCAATGCTAAATTGACCACAATGTTCAGCGATATGTAGGCTTGATGCATTAGTCACTGGCAAATATGGGATAATAAAATATGGGAATGGGTGTGTTTCTATATTTACTCTATAGAGAATAGGTGTGAACTTGTTGGGCCGAAGAGAATGTTTCCACACTGCAGAGATCTCAGAACACCCTAGTGAATCTGCAATGCATGCCGCCCAGTTGCACACAATTGTCCAGACTTTAGTGGCTGAACTAAAGTCCACTTCATCTCCAACGTAAACTGCCTGCTTTAATAATCTATGGCACGGCTGATAAAAGCAATTTGTTCATGGACCTTCTTAAAAATCATTTTCTATCTTGTCACATCCAAGGAAATGTGGATATGCACAGTGAACATTTCAGAACAAAATATTAAAAGATTGTTTTACTGGAATACAGTAAGAACTCCAATTTCAGATCAAATCATTTTGTTTATTGACATAATTTAACAAGTACATCAATAGAATACATGAGTCCATTCTTTAACTCCTCCCTAAACTTTGTCTGGGTCAGTGCGTAAATGCATGTGTTTGTACAAGAACTCAGAAGTCGCAGCATGAATCCAAATTCTTGAAGGATAAATATTGGATGATTATATGTCTTGTCTTCATAGTTATAATTAACAATTTGCCAGCCCAAAGAATGTGCTACATTTGTCTTCCACAACAATATGAAATTAGCAGATAAAGTGAAGAGCAAAATTAAGGATTTTCTTCGGTTTACAATTTCAAGATCAATTCTACTGTCTCTTTTTTTATGGCCCTGAAGACGCAGGCGGACTCTATTGGTGACTATTACATTCCTGGCAGTGAGAACGTTGAACACCAGAATCAATATAATTGGAAGCAAAGGTGTAATAATACTATGCATCCACTCATAGACAGTCCAGAAGAATGCGGTATAATATTCTGGTACTAAGATACAAAACCATGGTACATTATTCGAAACAAAAGCAGGAACAAATACAAAGTACCAGGGAATTGAGCGTAAACAGCTCACAACGCTCACAGCTCCTATAACCAATGTCGCCGTTCTTTTGTTGCAGTATCTTGACTTTAGTTTCTGACAACAAATAGCAAAAAACCGATCAAATGTGAAAGCAACTGTGAACCAAACAGAACAGTCCATGGCCATAAGAAACAGAACAATTCTAACTGCACACAGAGGAGTGATGTACAGAAATGTAACTGGAAAATGAATATTGTTAATTCTGTCCAGTAGGACATTGAAAATTACCAGTGTTAGATCTGCTGCTGACATTGCCAATAAGTAGAGCGTGATGCATTTGGACAGGCCACAGTTTTCTCGATACAGAATTACGATCGCCACTACGTGAACTGAAAGAAAAATCGCAGTATACTGCCATTGATTTTGGCTGCTGCTACAAAGAAAGCATCAATTGAATATGGTTACAAAAACACAACACATGCTACAGAATAATCAGAACTATGTTTTCATGGTATACTCTTCAACTCAATTGAATGAGATAAGTCATTAACATCTGTCATTACTTGATTTTTTGGAAGGGAATATGTCAGCACTTATAGATTCACAAGTCTGTTTCCTAGATTTTTGAGTCATTTCTGAAGGAAAAATAATCTTATGAATAAAGGTTCTCATGTGAGGATAGAAGCTGGGAACCAATGGGGGGATAAATAGAGAGCAAGAAATGTGAAATACAGGCTTTGGACATAAGTTACCTCGTCAAATGCACATCATTTTGCATAACGTGATGCAACAAGGAATAATTAGATTTCTTACAGTGGTCAAAGTTTGTAGCTTGGGTGCTCGGTGTTGTGGAGTGTTCGCCGAGCTGGGAATTTGTATTGCAACACAAATTCGCAGCTCGGCGAACATTACCTACAGTGTGGAAACAGGCTCTTCGGCCCAACAAGTCCACAGCGACCTGACAAAACGCAACCCACCCAGACCCATTCCCCTACAATTACCCCTTCACCTAACACTACGGGCAAGTTAGCACGGTCAATACACTAAACCTGCACATTTTCGGACTGTGGGAGTAAACCGTAGCACCCGGAGGAAACCCTCGCAGACACGGGGAGAATGTACAAGCTCCAAACAGACAGTCGCTGTGAGGCAGCAGTGCTAACCACTGTGCAACCGTGCCGACCATTGAAAAGGTACCGGTAAGAAGGAACACAATGTTTAGGTTCTGCATCTGTTGTGACACTGACCAGGATCTGTCAGTTCACTGTTCAACATTTATGCACATCACATGTTTCCAATCAGTTTTAGGAGTGACAGACAAAAAGTTGGGATAGAAGCATATAAAAAGCGTTATGGGTCTGGGTATATCTAATAATCCATATGAAGTGCAGAAGTGTAGAACGTTTTTGTCGACAAAACTAAAACTTATCGACTGGAAAAGATAGGACAGTGCATAAATGAACATTACTGCGGTGGATTGAATATCACTTGGTTTCCATTATTTATTAAAATAATCATTCTCTGGTCGTGTTGATGGGAAGTGTACTTTCTTATAAGTTTTGATTTGGCAGGAAAGGAACGAACCAAAACTACATAGCGATGTACCAAAGTTCTTGCTAATGAAAATAAAAACAAAACTGCATCTTTATGGTCAGCCCATGTTTTAAGCAGAGCCTACTATTAAACAAGGATAAAAGTTAAGGTAAATGCCAGATGCTGTACACAATCAACCGTAGATATTATATAACACATCTTGCCAAAATCATCGGAAGTTTTTTCTCACCGTCATATTGTGCAGCTACATTCTAAGCAGCAACAAATGAAATGCAGAATGAATATTTGCACCAGTGGAAACGAAACTTCAAATCGTTTGCACGATGCATCTGAACTTAACTTCATCTCTGTCACATTTTCGTTTGACAGAATAAAATATTTTTTAAAAAGATGTTGTTCAGTGTACCCAGACGGCAGACAGCAAACATTGCACCAAATAAGAACAGGTTCAGTGGGCCACCAAGAATTGAAAGTACATTTGTGCATCGTAATCACTCCACATATAAAATAACATTATCAAAAAAAAGATAATCAACTATTGGCATGAATTTCCATCCAAAAAATAAAAGACACCCTAAAAGTTATTTAGCATCGAATTCATTTTTAAAAAAACCAATAGATGCCTCTGTATTCGAGAAAGAGAGGAATTCAGAAGAAATGTTTTGTTTTGGATTCAAGATCAATTAGAATGTTTATGAATGTACTTATTTCATTCGGCAGGATAACATTTTTTTCCAGACTCTGGCAGAAAGAATTAACTTGGAAATAATGCAGTTTGGTAAGTATGTTAAATATTAAAAATAAACATAAACATGACCTAACATGTTGAATATTACCTTAAATAACGAATACTGTAGTAAAGTCCTTACCAATAACGCCGACAGTTGCAAGTATTGGGTAGTAAATTCACTCTATCTGTAAAATTACCGTGTTCTCCATTTTTCCAAGTAAACTGTGATTAAGTTCATTCAACGAATCCGACTGCTCCAAAACAGCCATGTATTCCATGCAACCACATATTATATATCGTACGAAAGCCCCGGTGAGACTAATATTTAATGAGAGTAACCAAAAAATCAGGCAATCAAATGAACTCACTCCAAATTCTAATAAGCGCTAAGTATTTTATTTTTATTTGAGGAACGCAAAAAAAAAGAAATTACTTATGCTTGAGTGACAGACACTACACAAGACATAAAAAAAAATGTGCGGTATATTGGTAGCATAGAATTCGCAGATATATCGGAGCAGGAGTGGGCCATGTAGCCTTCTGGCAGTGCACGAACAATAAAAATTTCCATAGCTGCTCATCCAAATCAGTACTGTGATCCTGCATTATCAGAATACGTTTTGCTATTTTTTACAGTTGAAATAGTTACATATGTTTGAATGTATTCAGTGTTTTGATCGCAACAGTTTCCTGTTGTGGAGAATTCCACAAGCTCGTCATTCTCTGGCTGACATAATTTATTCTCATCTCAGTCCCAAATGACCTTTCCCTTATTATGAGAACATGGCATTCTGGTTCTACATTCCCAGGCATAGGGAGCGTCTTTACTATGTCTACCCGATCAAATCCTGTAAAAATTCTAAAGGTTTCTTTCACATCCATCCAGTGTTTAGAACCCAATAATGCTAACTGTTCCAATCTCACCACAAACATCTGTCCCACCATCTGACTACTGCAACAGAGAAACCAATTTGGAATATAAATGATTGAATTTCACATTATCGACGTTCTACATAGAACATAGAACATAGAAGAATACAGCGCAGTACAGGCCCTTTGGCCCTCGATGTTGCGCCGATCCAAGCCCACCTAACCTATACTAACCCACTATCCTCCATATACCTATCCAATGCCCGCTTAAATGCCCATAAAGAGGGAGAGTCCACCACTGCTGCTGGCAGGGCATTCCATGAACTTACGACTCGCTGAGTGAAGAACCTACCCCTAACTTCAGTCCTATATCAACCCCCGCTTAATTTAAAGCTATGCCCCCTTGTAATACCCGACTCCATACACGGGAAAAGGTTCACACTGTCAACCCTATATAACCCCCTAATCATCTTGTACAC
>NW_025209067.1:0-1817 GCF_004010195.1 Chiloscyllium plagiosum | reverse complement strand
ATTTAGAATAGACTAGAAAAGCACTTCCTGGAATGGTTCACACACGAACGTTTAATATTGATCTGATTGGAATTTCACGAGCAAACCTATAGCAATTGAAACACTGGCATCATCTTTCTACTACGAATGAAAATTATATTTAAGACACAAGATCTGGGAATAAAGTATGTGCACTATTACATTTTCACATTATGTTTCAACTTCTCCCACCACACCAACTCCCAATCATAACTCCACAGTTGCAGAGTGTCACTGGAAGTCGTCATTGTCTTCGGAACCGAGTTGTAAATTCCAGGAAGTACGGAATAAAACCTCCATCAAACATGCAAAACCGAGTGGCGTGTAAAGTTACAGAAATAATATATCTGCTGCAGGAATATCTATTTAAACTTTCCAAAAGCAGACATGGATGAGGAGTCAGGTACGAACTACTGTTCACTGTACATTTCCACTCTTTACCATACTTCCAAATGCAGAGAGTAATTGAGGGACATAATAATAAAAGGGCCAGTGTTGAATGGTGGACAAAATAATGTGAGAAAGACAAAAATGCATGCAGTAGGAATGTGAGTAGGAATTGATTAGAAATGCTGGACTTGGCTCTCTGGAACTTGGCATGGTCTCCCAAAATTTTATCCAGAAATCTACACCGGAAAAGCAGGAAATACTCATCAGGTGCAGTAAGTTTACTTAAAAGAATTCAGTAGATAATCTTTTACTGGGGCAGTACACGTGGCTTATTTCAGATTTGCAGCATTCTCGGAAATTCACTCTTCTTTTGTGCTTTGGACAGATTTAGAAAACAAATATTCCCACCACCACTAACATTACCAACACAAACCACTAACCTCCACGATCTTCCATTTCCTCCATAGTCCCGACAAGAAAAACAACCTAGGTGAAATGATAAAGGAATTGTTTAATTGCCCGTTCAAACTCATTGGGCAGTATGCAATCACTTACAGATTGTCACTTTTGGAAGCAAAGATGAAACGTGAAAAGATACAAAGATGTCATGTTGGTTTGAAACATCGTTTTTTTTCAGAATCCATGCACAGATAGAAAATAGGTAAATATATTTGGACCTGCATACAAGGAATGTACTGAAATTCGGGACTGGTAATACATGTTGACACAGCCAACTGACTTTGTCCTACAAGTGATTTTTTTTTTAAATCTCTCCCATGTACCTCTTTCTGTGAATCTTAACCCACCCAGATCACGTACACATTTTCATGAATCCACTTGAAAATCAGGGCTAATGAGTCATGATTCCTCAGTTAAGGAGTCCAAAACCATTCAGAAAATTTCAGCAGTGGTCCGACTAGTGTTTTTAAAGTTTGAACAATCTGCCTTTACATACAGTAACTTCTGAAATATCGGCCTACATTCTATTCACATTGTGTACTACCCGATGAAATTGAATGCTTAACTTCGAGCTCGACAAGGAGAAACTCTTCCCGCCCATAAAATGAACAAGAACGGTAATGGGGCAAGTATTTAAAGCATTGCAAACACAGCCAGGGGGATACGAGGAAAAGCTTATTCAATCAATGAGGAGTCAGGGTGTGAGATGCAATACCTGGAAATATGATGCTTCAATTGAGAGCCTCAAAAGGGACATTGGGTTGTGATTTGAATAGAAAAGCTATGCAAGGGATATGATGAAAAAGACAGGAGATTGGCACTGAGGGTTAGTTTATTCATCCTAATAGCTCCCTACTGCACCGCAAGTGGGATGTAATTTAGTGACTCTGTGTCAGTCGCCACTTTCACTGTCGGGACATGAATCCGTGGCGTTCACTTCTATCACATGA
>NW_025209066.1:11611-15929 GCF_004010195.1 Chiloscyllium plagiosum | reverse complement strand
TGGTAAAAAAAGGCCACCTAAGCAGCTGAGCTCACTGTCCACAAATCCACAAGGAATCCAGATTTCTGCAGCTGCTCACACACTTTACAGACAGCTTGCAGCTTTCCACTGCCGCTAGTGATGGCAGAGGCTTCAAATCATTTTCATCACATGTATGAGCATGGGAAACATTCGTGGCTATGTGCCAAGATAATCCCTCTGGTCCCACAGGTTCAAATACTAACACTGAAGGTGGTGAAGTTAGAATTTAATTAACAAATTCTAACATTAAAAGACAGTATCAGTAGCAGTGACTGGCAGGGAAAAAAAGGCGTCTGACACATGAAAATTCTTGAGGGAGGGATATGTAATGTCCTTACCTACAAGAAGTTCCAGACCTAGAGCAATGTCTTGGGGTCTTAATTGGTCAGTTGCAATGTAATTAAAGTCAGGCAATGACTGCTGGCCTTACCAGTAATATCCATTATCCCACTGAACAATAAAGGACAAAAAGTAATGTCTGCTCTGATGTTTGACGTATTTGGAAAGGGTTAAAAGTTTATACTTGACCTGTGTGGCCACGTTATAAACACACCTTGATTTGCCTTCACATCCTGGATTGTACCCAGTGATTGTCACTGAGTAGGAGTGATGGTACCCACTGAGCTACAGACCTCCTTATTTACACAGATGCCTCCTTACTTACACAGATGCACTCTAAGTCTCAGTTAGGCTTTATCACACTCCACTGACTCTATTCCATTGCTATGTCCGAGTAGAGATTGATGTGCTTCTTCCTTTTCAGTTGTTCGGGACAGTGAGTTGTGTTAAAAATCACACAACACCAGGTTATAGTCCAACAGGTTTATTTGGAAGCGCTGCTCCTTCATCAGATGGTTGTGGGAGTATAAGATCATAAGACACACAATTTATCGCAAACGTTTACTGTGTGATGCAACTGAAATGATATATTGAAAAAAATCTGGATTGTTTGTTAAGTCTCTCATCTTTTAGAATGACTATGTTGGGTTTCAATTATTTCTTATGTAAATCCCAGAAATTTTTTTTTCAAAAGTTACATTCTCAAGTTAACTTTAACAATAGGTGCCATGTCAGCTCAGATAATGCATTGAAGGTATCAGGCCAAAATCTGTCTGTCTGTGTCCAAATGTTCAGACTGATGTTATTTCTAAAAAACGGAATTACAGAATCTTACATGGATTTATGCAGATTTTGAACAAAATAAAATACTCACCCCACAAAATTATATGTGTGTACATGCATATGTGTGTGTGTGGGGAGGGAGCAGGGAAGGCTGTGAGTGTCTGTGAGAGAGAGTGTGTATGTGTATGTGGGTGAGTGTAAAGGAGTATATGTCTGTAAGAGTGTGTGTGTGTGGGGGTTTGCATATGTGTGAATGTATAAGAAAGAGTTTGCGTATAAGAGAGAGTCTGCGTGTGTGTGTGAAAGAGAGAGTGAGAGAGGGAGTAGTGCAGTGGGGTCAGCTGTAGTGTGACATGAACCCAAGGTCCCAGTTGAGGCCATCTCCATGGGTACCGGACCTGGTTTTCAGCCTCTGCTTGGCCACTTTGCGTTGTTGCCCGTCCCAAACTCTGCCTTGAAGGATGTCACCTGAAGGTTCCAGGCCGAATGTTCTGGACCGCAGAAGTGTTCCCTGAATGGTCTGCTTGGTCTGCTTGGTCTTGCCAATGTACCATGCCTCAGGGCATCCTTGCCTGCAGCGTATGAGATAGACAATGTTGGCCGAATCACATGAGTACATGTTATGTACATGGTGGGAGGTGTCCCCATTGATGAGCAAAGGTAGCTTCAAGATTCAACAGAGATATAACATGTTGGAGCAAGTTACTGCAGATGCTGGAATCGGTACTGAAAACAACAAATGCTGGAGATCTCAGCAGGTTAGTCACCTGATGAAGGAGTGTCGCTCCGAAAGCTAGTGTGCTTCCAATTAAACCTGTTGGACTATAACCTGGTGTTGTGTGATTTTTAACTTTGTACACCCCAGTCCAACACCACATCTCCAAATCATGGTAGGGGTGAGGGTGAGGCTGGAGACAGCGTGTCCACGTTTGTGGTTAATTGTGTCTCCACTTTGGGAATTAAAGATGGCTCTGCTGTGGATCTTCAGTTCCCTCTCCCACCCCCACCCCCTCCCCATAGTGAATCATATTTACCCAAGAACTTTTAGATTACATGGATTGCATGCAACTCTGGTCTCCCTGCTGTAATGAGGATGTTGTGAAACTTGAAAGGGTTCAGAAGAGATTTATACGGTGTTCACCAGGGTTGGAGGGTTTGAGCTATAGGGAGAGGCTGAACAGGCTGGGGCTGTTTTCCCTGGAGCGTCAGAGGCTGAAGGGTGACCTTACAGAGGTTTACAAAATCATGAGGGGCATGGATAGTGTAAATAGAGAAGGTGTTATTCCTGGCATGGGGGAGTCCAGAAGGAGAGGACATGGAAAAATGTAAAAGAGACCTAACGGGCAACATTTTCATGCGGAGTATGGAATGAGCTGGTGGATGATGTGGTGGAGGCTGGTACAATTACAACATTTAAAAGGCATCTGGATAGGTATCAATAGGAAGGGTTTCGAGGGATATGGACCAAGTGTGTGTGTCCGTGTAGGATTAGATTAGGTTAGGATAGATCAGCATGGATGAGTTGGTCTGATGGGTCTACCTCCGTGCTGCACATCTCTATGCCTCCATGTGATGGTAGAAATCTCTGCAAGAGGCTGAGCAGGATAATCCATTGGGTGATGTTTATGGAGATTCAAACTTGACCTTGGAGGTGAGGTTGTTAAATGTGAGGGTTCTTGTTGATGAAGATTTATTATCTGTCATGAATTATACATCTTTCTTGAAAAGCCAATGCCCTGTAACTGTATCCTTTCCAAAATGATTTAATGGAAACAACTTTAACCACTCCACTAAACTGAGAACATCCTTTTTACAGACTCTTTTCAGCTACGAAAGGCTGCTCCATGTTTCAGTAAGATCATGGTTAATCTGAATGTAGCCCCCTCTGTACATTACTGCTTCTACATGTGTGTGCGTACACACACACACACACCTTCCTTTACCCCCACAACAACACCATTAATATCAGAACCAATCTGGGAATTCCAAAAACGGCATGTTCTTAATTATGCAGTTTCACTGTTGTTCCCATAAGAAATGATATATGCTGAATAAAATATTTAAGAAAGGATGGTCACCAAAAGTAGCCCACGGCTCCCTGACTGTGGAATTAACATTCGCATTACCATGCAAACTCACTGCACAAGATTTGCTCTTTATTAAATCATTGTGTTTTGTTTCATAGTTTACAGGTTAATGTTCCAGTTTTAATCAAGCTATTCACAGTTGGAGGGTAAAGGTGCATTGTGGACTCCAGCTTGCGGTTCCCTCCTCTCAGGGTTGGGGATGGGGGTCTGCGATGGTGGACCATGAGCTTCACTCACTCTGTAAGCAGTGAATCTACAATGCCCAGTTTTTTTCACTGTTTTATCCTCCACCACTTTTCTCATTCAATGGAGCTGCTTTTGCATCCCCTGGCCATTGGCCTTACTTCCTTCGCGGCCAACCTGCTTCACTGGTAGAAATTACTATTGTCATGGACCTGATCAAACCCCTTCAGAAGATATCAAAGAGTCAGCCGAGACCCTCATAATCTACAAATTATGTTCCAGATGTTATTCCATTGGCCACACCTATTGAGCTTTAAGCAAAACACACTTCATTTTTACACCACAGTTTCAACGCAAACAACAAAAAAACATATAATTTTAATACCATCAAAATACTTAACAAAATAATACATTATTTAATTACTACTCATCAAGTGGTCCAATACAGCAGCATCCCATTAATGCAAAGACAAAATCAGCAAAATAGATTTTATCACTTGGTACCCCAGGCAAGGAGATAGCAACACTGAAAGACACAATGTAGCAACAGAAAGCAATTTGATTTCAGATAGTCAACATGGTTTCGTCAAGGGCAGGTCGTGTCTCACAAACCTCATTGAGTATTTTGAGAAGGTGACCAAGCATGTAGATGAGGGTAGGGCGTTGACGTGGTATACATGGACGTCAGTAAAGCCTTTGATAAGGTTCCACGTGGTAGGCTGTTGGAGAAAATGCAGAGGCATGGAATTGAGGGTGGTTTAACAGTTTGAATTAGAAACTGGCTTTCTGAAAGAAGGCAGCGAGTGGTTCAGCCTGGAGTCCGGTTACTAGTGGTGTGCCACAAGGATCTATTTTGGAACCACTGCAGTTTGTCATTTTTATAAATAACTTAGATGCAGGCATAG
>NW_025209066.1:0-8755 GCF_004010195.1 Chiloscyllium plagiosum | reverse complement strand
CTGATAGGATGCATCATGGGATATTGAAGGAAATAACTATCAGTGGATGCTTCTGAGAACCCTGAGATTCTGTAAAAGTCTGAATCAGTTGGAAAACTGCCATTGATCCCCTTGATATGGAAAGGGAAAGAGACATAAAAAGCAGGTAACTCTGAGCTAATTAACATCTGTTGTTGTGGAAAATATTAGTCTAGTGTAAAGGATGTGACCCAAGAGCATTCCTACTTATATAATATGACCAAGCAGGGTCTGATTGGCTTCATGAAGGGTAAGCATGTCTAACAAATTTACCAGAATTCTTTGAGGAGGAACAAACACGATAGATAAAGGGGAAACAATGATTGTAATATTCTGATTTCTGCAAAACATTTAATAAGGAAGCATTCCTGACTATTTATTAAGATAACAGTTCACTGTGTTGGATGTTGTATATTAGTACAGTTCCAGGGTAATAAAGTTGGGATAAGGAGGGTAGCAATTTGTAATTAGTGGTGTATCATAAGGATCAGTGCCGGTGCCACAATTAGTGACAATGCTCAGCAATGACTTGCATGCTGAAAGAGAATGTACTGGTGTGCGGTTTGCGCATGACACAGGAATAGTTGGGTCGCTAAGTTGTGAAGCTGCCTTGGAAATGTAAGATCTGATCCTCGGCCACGTTACACCCACATTGTTGGAAAGGTCTGAATGTCTCCATCTTCTTCAGATGGGTTTGTGAAAGATAGAGATACCATTTATTTCTGAATTTGTACTCGGAGGCTCTTTCTTGGTCTCTTTCCACAGCTCTAACTATTCTACTCAATGGAACACTGGACCCTTCCCGATCCAAGTGCAGAGTATTCCAGTTCTACCGGACTGACAACATTGGTGCTGGCTCCCAGCCTCCGAATCAAATCCCATTACACACGGTACCTCGGATCCAAGCTCTGAGTCACACATTCAACTCTGATCTCCCCTGGTCTGGGCAATTTCTCACATATTTATTGGAGTATTCAAGAGCTTATGATATCTGCATTACCCTTTCTTGTTAACTTCGCTGCCAGCTCCTCAGGATTCCTCAGAGAAAACTTTATCTTAGCCACACACGGAAGTCGCTACCATCAAAAAAGGGCTTCATCGACACCTTCCAACTCTCAGACCTCTCCAGTGTCGCTGTGCCCCGTGATTTCTCTCTCTCTCTCTCTATACGTACTCCAAGGACCGAGACAACGCCTCATCCCTCCCTCCCGTCTCCCTCCCAACACCTCCACCCTCCCATTTTACCGGGTTGAGTACAGTGTCCAAATGGAACCTGTGCAGGGCAAGGGGCAAATTTAAATTAAGTTTTGGAGAGAAATGACTGTTTGGCGTCAATTCCCATGTGGGTCACTGTGACAGTACACGGTGTAAGTGAGCAGCGGCTTCTATAACAGAGGAGCCCCGCCCCGCTGTACCCTCGGTCACCTGTTAGTTCCTGTCAGAGCGGTCTCTGCCAATTCCCTCCTCCTTCCTTCTGCCCAATCCTCGCTCAGTCTCCTCTGCCCCCACCCGTGCACAGCCCTATAATATCCCCATCCCGTTCCGTCTTGGGTCCATTGACCAATAAAAATACACCCACACCGGCAAATATCCCGAGCCTCCGATGCAATGCGGTGAATTTCCCGGGAAGTCGCAGGACGGAAAGTATTGGCCAGCCCAGCAACACCAAATCTGAAAGAGTAACCAGGCGTGGTGAGGGAGGATGGCTTCCAGACAGCAGGGAGAGAGTTGGACCGAGGAGGTAATCTGTCCCATTTGTCTGGATTTCTTCACCGATCCGGTTATACTGGAGTGTGGACACAACTTCTGCCGCTCCTGTACCACCCAGAGCTGGGAAAAGCAGGAGATAAAATCCTGCCCGGAATGTAGAGAGGAGTTTCCGGACAGATCCCTCAGAGGAAACCGGACCTCAGCGAATCTGGCCGAGAAAGCTCGAACATTAAATCGAATCCACAAGAGAAGGAAAGTAAACATCACTGTGAGGAACATCAGGAAGAACTGAAGCTGTTTTGTGAAACGGACAAGAAATTGATCTGTCTGATTTGTAGAGATTCCTGGGAACACAAATCTCACAACTTCATCCCGATTAAAGAAGCTGTTGGAATCTACAAGGTAAAAGGAAACACATTCCATTCCCTGATTATATCATCACATTTTCATGGTCTAACACTTTTATTTTCTGATTTTCTCTCCCAATCCCAGAATCGGGCGAAATCTTCCTTGGATTCTCTCAGAGGGAAGAAATCAGCGGCTCTAGAAATGGAGCAGCAGCAGAAACAGAAGATTTCCCAAATTCAGATAAAATCTCCCAGGGTTCGGCTTCAACATTAGGTTCGGCTATTTGTGTTTTTTTTTCACAGAAAAATATTGTGTTGATTTTTCATTTCACAGGAGGAATCCAGAAATCTTCAGAGCCACATCACATCCGAATTTTCCCAAATGCACCAGATGCTGACTGAGAAAGAGCAGAGTTTACTCCGAGATCTCAGGGAACAAGAGGAAAACATTCTCAAACCAATGGAGCAACATCTTCAAGAAATTCAAGAGAATTTAAAGTCTATTCAGCAGAAACTCTCAAAGTTGGAGAAACGGCTGGAACACACAGACGGAGTGATATTTCTGAAGGTGAGTTTTTTTTTAAATCAAGGCATGAGGTCAGCTAGAGGGTATGACCCTGGTTGGTCAATGTGAGGAATGAATCTGGTTGGGCAGGGAGGAGTGGCATTGAGGGGGAGGTGCTGGGAAGGGAGTGAGGGGATGGGGAGGGAGGTTCTTTGAAATTGGAGAAGTCAATGTTGAGTCTTCCAGGCTGTAGGTGCCCAGGCAAAAGATAAGGTGTTGTTCCTTCAATTTGTGGTTTGGTTCATTGTGGCAATGGAGGAGGCCAAGGATGGCCTTGTTGGAAAGGGGAAGGAAAAGGACAGTGACTGGGAAGTCTGGTCAGCCCCTGCGGGCCTGGCTGTGATGCTCAGTGGACCATTCCCTAAGTTTACGTTTGGTTTTCCCGATGTAGAGAAGACCACATTGGGAGCACCTCTATCAGTGCTTTCCAGGCACTTACTCCATGTAGATACTCCATGAGGCATGCAGGCAATAATTTCAAAGTTTGTAGATGTCTCAAAACTTGGAAGAATTATAAACTCTGAGGAGGACAGTGCAGGACTTCAGAAGGAGAGTGGACAAGTACCTGTCAGATGAATTTCATTGCATTTCAGTGTGAAATTATTCCGTTTTCTCGGAAGAATATTGAATGACAATAGAGAGTATAATTCTAAATGAGTACAGGAACAGAGGAAACTGGGTGTACATGTGCACAGTTGAGTGAATATGGCAGGTCAGGTAGAAACCAAAAAGTACAAGAAGGCCTCAGCTGGAGGATTGTGTACAGTTCTCGGTGCTATTCTATAAGAAAGATGTGAATGCATTAGAGAGAATACTGAAACAATTTACAAGAATCGATCTGGGGATGAGGAACTTCAATTATGAGGATAGGGATTGCTCTCCTTGAGAGGAAATCTGATAGAAGTTTTGAAAATGATGAGCAGTCTGGGGAAATGAGAAAAGGAGAAGCTGCTCCTGTTCATAAAGAATCACAAGCAAGGGATTTGAAAGTGCAAAAGAAACAACGACAAGGTGAAAAAAAAAACAATTTCACTCAGCAAATAGTTGGATGGGAGAGTGCATTATGTTCAAGTGTGCTGGAGGCTGAATCAGCTCAGGAGATAGTGAGGTCTGCAGATGCTGGAAATCAGAGTTGAGGGTGTGTTGATGGAAAAGCACCGCAGGTCAGGCAGCATCCAAGGAGCGGGGGAAGGAGGGGGGTGGGTTGACGTTTCGGGCGGGTGCCCTTCATCAGGAATGAGGGGTGGAGAGATAAATAGGAGGGGGATGGGGCTGGGGAGAAGATAGCTGAGCATGGAATTGGTGGATGGAGGTGGGGTAAAAGTGATAGGTCAGAGAGGAGGGTGGAGAGGATAGATGGGAAGGAAGAATGGCAGGTGGGACAGGTCATGAGGGCACTTCACCGGACTTCATCAGTTTCCTCATTTCCACTCCCCCCACCTTACTCAGTTCCAAACTTCCAGCTCAGCACCGCCCTCATGACCTATCCCACTTGCCTATCTCCCTTCCCACCTATCCGCTCCACCCTCTTCTCCACCTGTCACCTTTTGCCCCCACCTCCATCCAACTATTGCATGTTCAGCTACCTTCTCCCCAGCCCTGTACCCTCCTCCCATTTATCTCTCCACCCTCAAGGCTCCCAGCCTCATTCCTGATGAAGGGCTCCCGGCCAAAACGTCAATTCTCCTGCTCCTCAGATGCTGCCTGACCTGCTGTGCTTTTCCAGCAACACACTCTCAACGCTGGGTCAACTCAGACATTTAAATGAGTATTGGATAATTATTCTGTTTAAATTAATGTGCAAGCATATTGTGAAAAGCAGGAGATTGGCACTTGGTAAGTTATACTCATTTAACAAACTGATGGAGGCAAAATGGTCTCTTCTTACTCTATCACTTCGTATGTTTTTTTTGCGTTGCAAACAAGAATTCTTTATTTTTTTTATCACAGATAGTTGTGTGTATTTTGCATGATGTTTGAGTATGTCTTGACCATTCCCAGCAGTTTGTATCATTGTGAATGTAATTGCTGCTTTCTGAATATAGACAGTCAGTCTCTGCAAACTCAGATTGTTGTTTTGTTTGTTTCAGGAGGAAATATCTCAGAAGAGACGGTAGGGCATGCACTTTACTGAAACTTTGCTAAATTAACACAGCAAAGTCATTATGATCAATTTACAGCAAACTTTTTAATATTTTCAGATTTAGTGATGGAGGCTATGCACTGTCACCAGCAAATGGTGCCCTGTCCTTTGGAATATTCAATGGCCCTTTGCAGTACAGAGTGTGGAAAGAGATGTTAACTCACATTACACCAGGTAAAACCTTTATAAGTTCCCATTTATTGGTACATATCTCACATTTCTACACGTAATCTCTCAAATAATGCTTTGCTAAGGACTGTGATTTAGTCTTCTGCAGATTGGAATTGCACTTATTCTAAACATAAAATCACTATAGTCCTATCAGGTCATGGGGGCTGCTCTCTCATTGCACAGAGACGACTGGTGGTGCTTTGACCTTAGGGTCACCACACATCAGGCAAGGGGAATAGTTGAGAAGGGGAGCCCTCAGCATGCAGTGGAATTAAACCCACACTATACTGCAAACTGGCCATCCAGGCAACTGTGCTGAGCTGGAACATAATTGCCCTGTGCTTCCTACCTCACCACATATCGGACAGCCAAAGTCACTTTGCCAGTGAACCGACACCCACTGTGAATTCTAAGTTGATGGGAAAGTTGGAAAATTTGCCATTCTTGCATTTGTCCTGATGACCAAGGTGAAAATATTCAGGAATATTTATTTTCTTGTCAGCAAGTTTCCGTTACTCTTCCCAATCCACCCCCACAATTGTGCAGATAGATACAGGGAAGATGAATGTTGGGATCTCGGTGAAGATTGAGCCTCCAAGCTATGCCCAAATTTCTTGGAGTTGGTACCTTGCGTATTACTCAATATCTGGGTGCTGCCAATGCTGGGAACCATGCAATGTTGCTGCTGCCAGTTCCTTAGAGAGGGACCTGAGGTGTGTAAGGGTACTCCAGAAATAAAAAGAAGTTCCATAAATGGCAGCGAGTAGCTCAATGAGTGATTTTATTTTGTACTTATCCCCCAGCTCCAGCCGCTCTGACTCTGGATCCAAACACAGCGAATCCTTGGCTCATTCTGTCTGAGGACCGGACCAGTGTGAAACATGGCAGTAAATGGCAGTCTCTCGCCCAGAGCCCAGCAAGGTTCGATTTGTGGCACTCTGTCCTGGGATCTGAGGGATTCACATCAGGGAGACATTACTGGGAGGTGAAGGTGGGAAATAAGGCTTTTTGGGGCCTGGGAGTGAGTCTAGAGTCTGCCAGGAGGACGGGGAAAATCGACCCAAATCTTGAGGCTGGATATTGGACCATGTGGCTGAGTCCCAGCAGTGGCTACGTTGCCCTTACTTCATCCTCAAGAACTCCACTCACCATGACTGTGAATCCCCAGAAGATCGGGGTGTTCCTGGACTATGAGCATGGACAGGTATCATTTTACAATGCGGACACCATGTCCCACTTGCACACTTTCACCCACACCTTCACTGAGAGGATCTATCCTCAAGAACTCCACTCACCCTGACTGTGAATCCCCAGAAGATCGGGGTGTTCCTGGACTATGAGCATGGACAGGTATCATTTTACAATGCGGACACCATGTCCCACTTGCACACTTTCACCCACACCTTCACTGAGAGGATCTTCTCCTTCTTTCATCCAGGACCAAACGATGAAAAGAAAAATTCTGCACCACTAGAAATCTGTGGAGTCACATCAATCCCGTAATGTGAGACCAGGTCCCTGCCTTCTACCAGCTAAAGCCTGCTGCGGGTCTTTTTCCCAGCGGAGTCATGTTGAGCTCATGTTGGATATATGTCTTGTTGATGAGATTTGTTTTGTTCAATCTGATCAGAGTGACAAACTCAGAGAAGGCAGGAGGCCATTCAGCCCATTAAGATGGCTTTCCCATTTATTCAGGTAGAGACCAAGCTGCAATTTTCTGATCCAGTCCTTTCAGTCAGCATTACTATACCTAACCAATCAACTGATCAAAGTTCTGACATTTTCAATTGACCCATCATTGGCGTCACATCTTCCCACTACACTGTCTTTAAGAAACATTGCTAGAAATGTATTGGATGTGCCAAATGCTAATTTGCATCTCACAATCTTGTTCGGGCGGGGAACATTTCTCTTCATTAACTGTGTTGAGTTCATCAATCATCTTTTGCTGTGGGAGATTATCTTCATAATATCAATCTTATAACCAAGGCAGTTGGCATTCTGGTGAATCTGCAGTGCACCCACTCCAACATGTATTCACAGACTAGATTCATCATCAGACTAGATTCATCATCTGGATTTTATCCTCAACTGTGTAAAACCGCAATATAACTTCTACTTGTTTGAATCTGAGCTCTTTTCTGATAAAGCAAACATAGAATTAGTTTCTTTTTGTTTATTTACTACCCATACATCAACACATTTAACCCCTGCCACAATGTTATCATCTCAATTAATCTATTCATGTTCTTGTCCCAATGTAAATACTTACTGCAAGGCTTTACTTGCTGTCACTGGTAAATGTGGAATAATCACTTTCTCTAACATCATCAAGTCAAATACTTTATTCATATGAAATTAAATCATCCAAATTTGATCATAATTACAATATGTAATTCTTATCTGAAAATGAGAAATAAAGAAATTTTACCTTTTTGCAGTCTGGGAGAATGCCTCAATTTAATTGGTTGCTTGCCTGTTTCCTGACATTGCACACTAAGGGATCCATTTGACTTGTTCAGATTTAAACCCCTGCCAGTAAATGATTAATTCATGTCTAAAAAATCTTCAGGGTCTCCAGTATAATTTTCATAGGCTTCAATACTGATTACTGGTGCTTCACGAGATCTGAGTATTTAGGGATACATTGGAGACAGACGATGTATTCTCTCTTGCTGGCTGCCTGAGGAAGGAGCCGGGGTGGGGGGCTCAGAAAGCTTGTGGTTTCAAATAAAACCGTTGGACTGTGACTCGGTGTTGCATGATTTTTGACTTTGTTCACAATGATGTCACCCTTTCAGGTTATTGATGAATTCAGGCACTTTTTTCTCCCATCCTTTGATGAAAGATTAATTCTCTTCAGTTTCGTTGAGTTTTGAAGTATTTACAAGTTGGTGATCGAGGGCGTTTGGTGACCTTTTGACGGTATCTTCCTTGACCTTCACATCCTGGAGTGAAGCAGTACATTCTGTCTCAGAAGGAAGGATGTTCATAGGCCTTCCTTGTTTCCCATCATGCATTATAAATCAGAGTTAGACATTACAGCACATTGCTTACTCTAACCCCAATGTATTACTCCTGGGCTAAGTTTACTTGTCTCTCCCTTATTAGACAGGCAGGAGACTGGAAGAACACAGCAAGGTAGTCAGCAAAAGGAGGTCGAGAAGTCGACGTTTCGGGGTGTAACCCTTCTTCAGGACTGGATGTGGGTGTGGGGGGGTAGAGCTGCAGATAAATGGCGTGGTGGGGGCAGGGTGGTGAAGTGACGGTAGGTGAAGATTGGTAGAGGGTGCGATCTGGTTGGTGGCAGGGAGGGGGAGGGGATGGGAAGGGAGCCAGGGGAAGTGGAAGGAGGTTATTTGAAATTGGAGAACTCAATGATGAGTCCTCCAGGCTGTAGACTGCCCAGGTGGAAGATGAGGTGTTGTTCCTCCAATTGGCTCTGTAGTTTGTTTGGCAATGGAGGAGGCCAAGGATGGTCATGTCAGCAAGGGAGTGGGAAGGGGAATTGAAATATGCGGTGATTGGGAGGCCCAGTCGGCCCAGTGCAGGCCCAGCTGTGATGCTCGGGGAACCCCGATCCCTTGGTTTACGTTCGGTCTCCGTGGTGTAGAGAAGACCACATCGGGAGCACCTGATACAGTAAACTAGGTTGGAGGAGAGGCAGGTAAACCTCTGTCTCACCTGGAAGGATGTTTGGGGCCCTGGATGGAGGAGAGGGAGGTGGTGTGCTGGCAGGTTTTGCATCTTTTCCAGTTGGAGGGGAAGGTACCTGGAGGTTGTGTGAGTGTGTGTGTGTGT
>NW_025209065.1:0-15928 GCF_004010195.1 Chiloscyllium plagiosum | reverse complement strand
CGATCACTCGAGAACAGACACAGGTCACTCCTTTCCAGTTCCTAATACGGAGGGTGACAACGTTCTTTCCTGAAGGATTCTCTCCCAGATTCCTGAAGACAAACGGAGTTTGGGAATTCCTGTATTTTGGTCTAAATTGTGGTCGATTCTGTGACGTGGAGAAATGTAAACGCAGGGAAAACGTATTCACCCCTTTAACTGCCTGAGGTGCCTTCGGAACAGTGTCGCCTTCTCCCTGGAACGGGATCTCTTCCCTCGGGATCTTACTGTTTGTTCAATTCACTGACATCCGGCCGTTCACAAACAATGTCAGGGACAGAACGTTCCGGGGAGAGTCAGTTATAGAATGTTGGGGACAGAACGTTCCGGGGAAATCCTTGACCTGTCCATCATCTTTCCCCCCTACCCACCCCACCAACATGATGTAATGTACCTGGGCACACTGTAACATTAATGGGGTGGGAGACGGAGGGTCCAATCACAGGAATGGGAACTAAAGGCATTGCCAGATCAGCTGAAATGGTTAGATATACCACATTCTCAACCCACCTCACAGAACCAGCCCAGACACCATAAACCCAGAGGAGATATCTGTTCAACGTTGAACATTGTGCAGACCGGTCTTGTGCCCTGCTCAGTACAACCCAGTAATCTGTCCAGATTCATCCATTGCACTGGTCAATACAATCCAGCAATCTGTCCAGATTGAAACACAGCACAGATCATGTCAGGGCACTTAACATAAAACGCAGACGAGACGTCTATCCAGTCCGGGAAGCCTGGATAGATACAGAAAAGCTACAGATGCTGGAATCCAAAGTAGACAGGCAGGAAACTGGGAGAGAACAGCAAGCCAGGCAGCATCAGGAGGCGGAGAAGTCGACATTTCGGGTGTAACCCTTCTGCAAGTGTCCTGAAGGAGGGCTACACCCGAAACATCCAATTCTACACCTCCTGTTGCTGCCTGGATTGCTGTGTTCCTCCAGCAAGCATTCAACATGGGAAGCAGTGCAGACCACAGCAGTGCATTGAACTATAATCCCGGACTAGATATCTGTCTAGCACGGGAGCTGTGCAGACCACAGCGGAGCACTAATGTGTAAACCTGAAACAATTATCCATCCAACATAAGGAGGTACACAAACCACATCATTACATTTTCTATAAACCTCAACCAGATAGTCTGACCAGCACAGGGAACTGTGCAGTTATCACACGTGAATTGTTCTGTAAACCAGGAGCAGTTACCCTCCCAGCATGTAGGAAAGTGTACACCACCTCAGTGCATTGCTCAGTAACACTGTGTTAGATCACTGCCCAGTGTGGGGAAACTTGCAGCTCGGGCTGGAAGTGAGAGGATGTGCAGCTCCCATTCATTTCCAGCTCCATATCTCCATTGTGCCCTGACAAGAGGGTGCTGTGGGTGTGAACATAACTGCCAGAGAGAGACGGCAGAGAAATCAGTTTAAATATCACCTCATGGGAGGGGTTTGGGGTATACACAGAGAGGGGGAGACTGAGAGACAGTGTCATGGAAGGATGTGTTCCCAGGTTTCAGAATGCTGAAATGTAGACACTTCGATAGCATCCTGCAGCATGAGCCAGTGTGCCCAGGAAAGATGGGAAAAAGTGATATTGGTGTGAGGTCAGAGGATGGAGAGTTTTGGATGAGCATTTGTTCTACAGCTTTGTAAATGGAGTCCTTCATGGCTGGAGGTACACACCATCACCCAGATGCCCCTGGATATTCCGTGATCCCTGACACTAATGTCATCTTTAAAAGCCCAATGGGCACACGATTGAGCTTTCTCTGTTTGGAGCTGCCCTGCATAGTTTCCCCCGAGCATGGCAGATGAGGGACAATTACACCACGGTTTGTCAACAGGGGCACGGAGCTCCTGGTGGATGGGCTAGTACAGAGGGGGACCATTCTTTTCCCAGAGTGGACGACACCACCGGACCTACCGAGCATGGTCTGAGCTCCCCACCTAGCTCACTGCAATATCTGCAGTCTGAAGAAATGTCCAGCAATACAGGACAAACATCAATAACCTTCCCCGCTCTGTCAGGATAAGGGTCACCATATTCTCTCTGCTCCCTCACACTCACTGTATATCTGATATACCACGACCCCAAAAAAGGCTGATGGTCCACCACTCTCACTGTCGCATGCTGCACCTTCTCTCTCTGTCTCCGTCTCTGTCGCTCCCTCCACTTCATCTCCACACTAATAACACTGCATGGATACAACACTGTGGACTGACTCCCTCCGGACACCTCACCATGACCCCCTCCCCACCTTCACCAGCACTAACAGCAACGCCACCCACTCCCACCCTCACTCCCTCCCTCCCTTTCTCCCATTCCAGGAGAAACAGCCTGGAATAGGACAGTAAGGGCCAGGACAGGTGGTGGAGTGCCCGATATCCGTTCCCTCAGCCCCCTCCCCCTGCCATGTTGGGAGGACCCTGGTACGAACCGGAGAGGACCGGGACGCCTCGTGTGGAGATTCTGAGACATCCACGTCCCACCGACCGAGTAAGGAGCAATGTTCAGTGAAGGGCAATTCTCACTTTAAACCCACTGGCAGCTCCGATTCCTCAACACAACTTAGAAGCTGTGGCCCCTGATGCCATCTCCCTTTTGTGTCGAGCTGGTACAAATGGAATCCCCATGGTCTCGGTGAGCAGGACGGTGGGCACACAACACATCGTCACCACCACCTCCCAGGAAGGGAGCACGGAGGCTCCCTCCTACACCTCGTCCTGTAAACAGCTCAGGAACTGAAACTAATCTGTGATAGTTACAGCTCTCCCCCTTGTCCTGACATCTTCAACAATCTGTGCTTATATACACCCAGCGCTCTCTGTTTTTGCAGCCCCTTTATAATGGCACAGCCTGTTTTAAACTGTATTTCATTGTCTTTCCTCCCAAAGTGTATCACGTCACACTGTTCTACACTGATCGCCATCTGCCATAAATCTGAACACTAAACCAACGTGTGATTGTCCTGTTAGAGTTTCACACTGTCCTCCATAGACTTTATAATTCTTCCAGTTTCGGTGCCATCTACAAACATTAAGATTGTTAATAGCGTCACAGTCCCCATGAAACAACTGAAATCCTGCCACACATACACGAGTGTGAGCAAGTGAAATACTGATATATTCCGATGGACAAAGTCGTATAATGACATGCTGTCAATGGAGCAACAAAAATCCTGAGACACACCATACGGAGCAAATGAAATATTGACAAACCACAGAGCAAAAGAAATCCGGATAGGTCCCACTTCTCGATATTCATCAGGGTCTAATGTGATGAAGTTGAAAGTGTGTACTGTACCTTTTAGAGAGAGGGAATGCTGTTCTGAACTTAGAGCTTACAAGCACCTGTGCTATGAGAGGATGGCAGTCCCAGACACAGTATATTGCTGTAGAGCTGGAGTCGGGTAATAAGCAGTTAAGAGAAAGAGGTCCCAGAGTTGTGCATTGTTGATGTAAAATGTTCACTTTCAGAGTTAAAAATAAATTGATGTTTATATTTAAACAGTGGAATTTGGCAGATCTGTCCCTCATATTTTAACAGTTTACGAAGCGAATTGAACATTTCTTTATCTTTCATTAAAGTTACCAGATGAGCTTCACGCCGTGCCCTAACCATTCCCGTGTGTGTATCTGTGTGTCTCTGTGTCGGGCAGGTCTGGCAGTCTCTGTGCTGCTTAAAGTAATGCAATTCCACCCTCTGCTGGCCTCCACACGCCACTGCACAGGCATTGGCAGTGGGTGAAAACCAACAGGGATTCATTCAGAGATGTGGAGGGAGAGTGCAGCTGCTCACAGCACCATCCAAACTGATGTCTTATCCATGGACTGATCTAAATGCCCTTTAAACGTTGTAACTGTCCCTGCTTTCACCACTTCCTCTGGAAGTTCATTCCATACACAAGCCAGATTCTGTCTAAAATAATTACTCTCATGACTTTCATAAATGTGTTTTCCTCGCACCTTAAAAATCCCTCAGTTTTGAATCCCCAACTCTAGAGAAAAGACATCAGTCCTTCAGCTTCTCTGTAACCCTCATTATTTTATAAACCTCTGTCAAGTTACTGCTTAATCTCATATTCTTTAGTGAAAAAGTCCCAACCTATCCAGCCTCTCCTTTTAGCTCACTCCCTCCTTTCCCAGCAAAAACCAGGTTAATCTCTTCTCAATCCTCTCCAGCTTAATAATATCAACGTCAGTAATATCAAAGTGAACAGTCAAAGTATTTTCTAAGGGTACGGGGAGTCCAAAACTAGAGGTCATAGGCTTAAGGTGAGAGGGGAAACATTTAAAAGTGACCTAAGGGGCAGCTTTTTCACCCAGAAGGTGGTGTGCCTATGGAATGAGCGGGCAGGATGACGAGACTGGACACAGTATTCCAGAAGAGGTCTCATGAATGTCCTGTAGAATCACAACATGACGTCCCAATTCTGATACTCAAAGACATTCTGATGAAGACATGTGTGTTAAACACCTTCTTAACCACACTATCTATATGAGATGTAAATTTTAAAGAATTAAACCTAATGGCCTAGGTTTCTGTACTACAACACTGCCAAAGGCTCTACTTTTAAGTGTATAGGTCCTGCTGTTGTTTGATTTACCAAACCCAGTACCTCGCATTAATCCAAACTAAACTCCATCAGCCACCCCTCAGCCCAGTGAGTGATATTACTGTCACCTCCCACTCCCCCTTCAATATTAAAATACCCATCCGTCTCCAGGATGCCTACACACTCCGGCTTTGATTTTCACAAAGACCCTGAGCTTGGGTTGCCTTGTGTGGTTAGGGGGAGGAGGGACAGATTGCAGACACAGTCAGTGGGGAGGAGAGGCTGGACAGTAATCAGCGGCCTGGTATCATTTCATGTTTTTAGGAAAAGGGGAGTCGCACGTGAGAGTTGGGTAGGAGTGATCGGTGTTTTGGGATCAGAAATTAAGCTCTTCCTTCCTCTCTGGTGTTCAGTAATAAATATCTATTTGAGACCCTTCATTGGGCAGAGTGTGACTGCAGGATTTCTTTCCTTAATATTGCAGACTACAGATAATATCAATTAAAGATGTTTATAGTTTTATTCGAAGGCACAGCACGTATACTCAACATCCTACAGTTGAGACAAATATCTTGCATTTGTTTAATAATACAAAGTGTTGTTTGCAATTCAGTAATGGTAACCTGATTATGATAAATCCACACCCAGCTGAAAGTGGGCACTAAAATATGACCCAAAATCCGGGTATGATAGTGTGGTGGGTAGTGTCCCTGTCTCTGAGCCAATTTTGATTCCAATTCCTGAACTTGTTTGGTAGTGTTCCGAGCTCTGGGCTAGAAGGCCTGGATTCAAGTCCTGCCTGTTGCAGAGGTATGTCACAGCACGTCAGAACAGGCTGATGAGCTAACACACAGGAGAATACTGTTACAGCTTTATGGGTATTGCTGACTGATGCTAGTATCCCTACCTCCGTGCACAAAGGTCCAGGCGTAAAGCCCACAGAAGTGTCTTCGGATACATCTGAACAAACTGATTAAAATGGATTTAGCATTGTGACTTGATGGAGAAGAAAGAGGTGTCAGTATTGCATTTCAGAATTTAGGCCCAGGATGACTGAAAGTACAGCCATTCGTTTTGATTGGGGTCACATTTTGCAGCAGTAAAGGTTTATAAAATCAGTATGGTCATGGATAGTGTGAGTAGTCAGGGGTTTCTCCCCAGGTTAGGGGCGTCTAAAACTAGAGGGCATTGGTGGAAAGTGAGAGGGGCAAGGTTTTGATGAGGCCTAAAGGGCACCATTCCACACAGAGGGTGGTGTGCGTATGGAATGAGCTGCCAGAGGAAGTGGTGGAGGCTGGTACAACTACAGCATCTGTGTACTGAGAGACCTGGCGAGCTTTTTCAGCAATTTCTGTATTTCTTTTAAAAATGCATTCAGTTTAACAGAGGTATTCTGAATACATTAAACATTTTATTTTTTAATGACGCAGGGACATATCTTCAAATTGACTGAGACCATTTTCTGCGAAGGATATGGCTCTGTGTATGACAGCAGCAATGATGCATCTACATGGAACAGGGAATGTGATGGAGACATAGTTTTGACAATGTACAAGGAGACCTCATATGCTTCAGTTTGGGAGAGGATGACATTACTGTATGATTCAACTCAGAAAGGGAGAAAATGTAATCTGCCTGAGAAGGAATGGCCTATTGCACTCTCTCTCCTTCATTGTCCCTCATCACAGCAATGTGTGCGAGCTAAAATAAAAACCTCTACAGTCATCGTTACCTTTCTTACTTTTATGGAATCCCTGCAGTGTTGAAACAGGCCCTTCGACCCAACAAGTCCATACCAACCTTCCCAACCCATTTCCCTTTATGTACCCCTGACTATTGCACATAAATTAGAAATCCCTGAACACTACGGACAATTTAGCATGACCAATCCACCTAACCTACACAGTGTGTGGTAGGAAACTGGATAACACATTAGAAGCTCACACAGACAAGGGGAGAATGTGCAAACTCCACCCAGAGAGTCATCCAAGGCTGGAATCGAACCCAAGTCCCTGGTGCTGTGAGGCAGCAGTGCGAACCACCGTGCTACCCTTTGGATGGTCCCTGACTAGAATTTATTGAAATCTCCTCACTGCCTAAAGCAAAGGGAATTCAGCCAAATCCAACTGAATTGCTAGCAGCTGTGTGAGTACAATATCATCAGCAGCAGAATAACGTTTTCGACAATCTCACAATTTTTCCTTTGTCATGAGTTCCAATAATATTTGGACCAAGTTCTTTCAAGTTAAAATTACAGAGATTGTGTGTGTGTGTGTGTGTGTGTGTGTGTGTGTGTGTGTGTGTGTGTGTGTGGTGTGTGTGTGTGTGTGTGTGTGTGTGTGTGTCAGTGTTTTGACAAAGGGAAATATTGATTATATATTTGCAATACCCAAACACATTTGCCATTCATATTTCCACCATAGTTTGGGTAACATTGCTCTGGGTCATAAACGTGTTGTTTTAACAGATTAAAGAAACTAGACTGACTTGTTCCTAAAACTGACCCTAATCTAGTCTGAGACCGATATCATTGGCCATATCACCAACCTGGTTACATTTAACATTTGTTGTGAGCAGTGGAGGAGTGGGACTAGAAAAGGAAACAGTGACCCAAAAAGCCGGGGAACTATGGACGGGTGAGCCTGATGTCAGTGGTGGGTAAGTTGTTGGAGGGGATTCTGAGGGATAGCATTTACATACATTTGGGAAGACAAGGGCTGATCGGGGTAGACAACGTGTCTTTCTGCATGGGAAATCACGTCTCATTAATTTGGTTGAGTTTTTGGAAGAGGTAACAAAGAAGATTGATGAAGGCAGTTTGTTAGACATTGTCTATATGGACTTCAGCAAGGTGTTCATTTAAAGAACAAAGTCCAAAGAAAATTTACAGCCCAGGAACAGGCCCTTCGCCCTCCAAGCCTGAGCCGATCGAAATGTACTGTCTAAATCTGACGGTCAATTCCTAAGCATCTGTATCCCTCTGCTCCCCACCTACTCATGCATCTGACCAGACGCATCTTAAGTGAATCGACCGTGCCTGCCTCTACCACCTCTGCTAGCAACGTGTTCCAAACGCCCACCACCCTCTGTGTGAAGTACTTACCAAGTGTATCCCCCTTAAATATTCCACCTCTCACTTTGAAAGCACTACCTCTCGTTATTGAATCCTTCAACCTGTGAAAAAGCTCGTCTCTATCCACCCTGGCTATACCCTTCATGATTTTGCAAACCTTAATCAGGTCCCCACTCAATCTCCTTTTATCTAGTGAAAATAAACCTAACCTTCTCAGCCTCTCTTCATCGCTAGTATTTCATTCTGATTGGTAGACAGATTAGTAAGTTTCGGTCACATAAGATACAGAAGAAGCCAGTCACAAATGGCTTGAAGGAAGAGGGATATTTTTCAGCCTGGAGGCTTGTGAGGAACATTGTGCTGCAAGAATCAGTACTGAGTTCACTGCATTTCATCATTTATGTAAAGGATTTCTATGTGAATATAGGCGCAATAGTTAGTAAGTATACAGATGACATCAGAAAGGTGGTGTAGTAGATTATCTCAGAGTACAACGAAACCACAATTAGATGTGACAAAGGGGCAAGGAGTAACAGATGAAGTTTAATTTAGATAAATATGAAGCTTTACATTTTGGGAAGGAAAATCAGGGCAGACATTATATATTTCATGGTCAGCTCCTGGGGCATGTTGTGGAATAAAGGGGCATAGGGCTGCAGGTGCATTATTCCTTGAGTGTGGAGTCGCAGGTAGATAGTGTGGGACAGAACACATTTGGCACATTTGCCTTAATCAGTCAAAGCATTGAGTATAGGAGTTGTGTTTTTCTGATTCTATAAGAAGGATGACGAAAAATTCTGTAAGGTCCGTTCAAGTCGTACTTCTCTTCACTGGAAGTTTATCGTGACTCTATGTTTACATTGAGTGAAAGCTGCATTAGCAAAATATTTGACAAAGAAGTGAGTCACGGATAATGGGATACAGACAGGAAAGTGGGGCTGAGACCCCAACCTGATCAGCCACAAGCTTACTGCCTGGTGGAGAAGGCTCAACGTATCTAATGACCCACTCCTGCTCCTCAATCCCATGTTCCTGTGTTCCATTTAGCCCCTCATACCTGCTAAACTGGAACAGTTGGAGGACACTTACTCCTATAACCTGGTGCACAGAAACAGAGGAGACCACTCAGTCCCTCAAGACTTTCACGCACGCTTTAGGAGGCCATTCCCACGTCAATGCAATTACAAGGGGGTAGGATGAGGTACTTGATGCTGATTCCTGATGAATGTCTTATGCCCAATACGTCGATTCTCCTGCTTCAAGGATGCTGCCTGACCTGCTGAGCTTTTACAGCAATCGACTCTCTACTCTGATCTCCAGCATCGGCAGTCTTAAGTGTCTCCTAAATTTGCTCTAACATGATGAACAAGTGGAGCAGAGGCTGCACAAGACAGACTGTTTCACGTTGTTCCTCGTGGCTCCGTTGCTCATGATACACACGTGGGACTTTAACGTGGTTTTCTAGTGGTGAGCTGGGAAGCCATATGTCTTGTGAAGTCTCAAGAAGGCATCTTCCATCTCCAAGAAGACAGCCTGGTGTTCTCTATGTAGGGCGGAAGCTGGTGGGAATGGCTATCTGTTTCAGACGGAAGGTATTGTAGCTGCGGTTGGGGATTGTGAACAACCTAACGTTCAGTACAGGGTTCACACGCCGACTGCACAATAACATGGGGAGAGTTAATTTAGGCATATAAACTATTAGAAAAGTCACGTTAGACTGATGAATGGACTCTCTAAGTTCAAATAATGATGATATTAGTCATGTTGATCTTGTCTAGTGCACATCCTATTCAGTGTAACCTGTATGCCTTACTCTGTCCAAGTCTATTTCCACCCTATGATCTGTCTGGCCATGCTTACTGTGACCTGCCTCCTCTGCTCATAAATAAAATGTTTCCCTGTACTGAGATACACGTGATAATATATCAAACCAATTAATCCTGGGTAAAGTATGGATTTTCTCTCCCTGTCAATGTCTCTTTTGGAAATAAGTGATCGCTGCCACTTCTCGTGTTTCAGCATCACCATTTCTTCGTCTCTCACAGCTCTACAGATTAAACACACAGCTTCTTCACCCTATCCTCATGTTACCATCATCCGTGTCTGTGGTAAGGAGATTATTCCTTACAAAGGAGATCAACTCTGTAGAGAGTACCCCAATGCTCTCTCAGCAAGGCTCTACAACATGAAGATGGCTTTACTTATGTACTCGAATTATCTTACAGTGAAGGACAGCATACCATTGACTGCACCCATTATTTACACAGGGTTTGATTCAAAGCAGAAGCGCACAGACTTGTGAGTGGGCGATCATGCTTCCCAAATTTGTTAGAGTTCTTTGATATAGTGACCAAGAAAGTTGACGAGGGCAGAGCGGCAGGCGTAGTCTCCATGGATTTCAGTAGACTTTGATAAGGTTCCACATGGCAGGCTGGTCAGGAAGGTGACATCACGTGGAATGCTGGGGGGACTGACCAATTGGATACACAGTTGGCTTGACGGTAGGAAGCAGATGGTTTCGTGGAAGGATGTTTGTCAGACTGGAGGCTTGGTCCATTGCTGTTTGTTATCTATGATTTGGTTGAGAATGTACAAGGCATGATTAGTAAGTTTTCAGATGACACTAAAGTAATTGGGAGCATGATCAGTGAAGAAGTTTATCACAAATTGCAGCAGGACCATAATCAGGTGGGGAAGTGGGCCGAGAAATGACAAATAGAATTTAATATAGATGTGTGAGGTCTTGCATTTGGGAAACACAAATCAATGTAGGAGTTTCATGGTGAATGGAAGGGTCTTAAGTGGTGTAGTGGGCAGAGAGACCTTGGTGTTCAGGTGTACACGGTTCTCTATGAGTGGAGTCAAACGTAAACAGGACAGTAAAGAAGGCTTTTGGCACATAGGCCTTCATCAGGCAGGATATTAAGTATAGAAGTTGGGAATTTATTTTGCAGTTACCCAGGACTTTGTAAAGGCTGCACTTGGAGTATTGTGTTCAGTTTTGTCACCTTGTTATAGGGAGGATGTTATTAAATTAGATGGCGTGCAGAAGAAATTTCCAAAGGCGTTGCCAGGACCCAATGGTCTGAGTTATAGGGAGAGGTTGGACAAGCTAGGAAATTTTCTTTAGCGTGTAGGAGACTGAGAGAGTCCTTATAGAGCTGTATAAGATTAAGAGGACTCTGGATAGGGTTAATACTCTCAGTCTTTTTCCAAGGTGTAGAGAATCGACGACTGGATGGGATCAGTTTATGGTTAAAGGGGAAGGAATAAAAGGGAACCTGAGGGGCCATTTCTTTGCACAGAGGATAGTACGTTGATGAGCTGCCAGCAGATGTGGTTGTGGGGGGGGGGGGGGGTGTACATTAGCAACATTTCAAAAAACATTTGGATAATCATGTGGATAGGAAATGACTGGAAGGATATGGGCCAACTGCAGGGAATTTGGGTTAGCGTGGATGGACATTTACAAGGTAGAGTCGAAACCCCTCTGTCAATTAAAACCAAACACCCAGAAAAGCTCGCCTCACCTTGTAATCTGTTAAAATATGAGGGACACAGATCTCCTACATTCCACTATTTAAACAAAAAATATCAAGTTGTTTTCTTAACTTTAATAGTGAAAACTAAACAACAACTACTCATAAATACAAGCCCCTCTTGTCTTAGCTACTTACTATCAGACTCTGTAAAAATATGCTAGTCCAACAACCCACATATTAAACATTACAATCTCAAGACCACACAGAATCCATCTTCCCCGCTATGTTCACTCTTCCAGCTGCTGATCTCCCTGGGCCATGTTTTTTTTATTGCAAGTAGCTTTTAAATGGACATGTTTCTTTGATAGAAAATGTTTGAGATGGCCAGTTAGCACTCCTGCTCTACAGCAGTTACTCTGCTGTTGGGTGGCAGGAGCTATCACTCTAGTTTCAAAATGTTGGGTTTAGATACTTTCCAGGTGTCCAAACAATAATATTCAAATTCTGTTGACTTCTGGTATCCTGAGCGTTATTTAAACTCTTTGGTTGTATTTGAATTGTTGTCAAACAGCAACCAAATCTCAGGTATTCATTTCCCAGCTAATGGTGACATGTGGAACAGGCTGACCTTTAGCAGGCATCTGTGGTTGTACTTTCTATTCAGCAAAACTCATTCTGTCTTAAAGTGACCGGACATGCTTTCGGCTTCATAAGATCTCCCCCCTTCAGAAAAAAAAACATGGACCAGCAGAATGAAAAGATGGCTTCATTTCTTTTCCTCTAATTCTTAATCCCATTATTATGAATTACGAAAGTATTAATCTCAGCTATACCATTCATATTAATTCTGCACACATATATAACACTGCAATAAGTCAAATCTTATCTAAACTTTTTCTTTTAAATCTGCGATAACACATCTGCTAGCACCTTTTAGGGCCCACAGCATGTACATTTTGTAAAGTTAAAGTCGGTAAGATAAGACTCCAATTAAATATTCTCATATTCTGGCCTTTAAATCTTCAAAGAATGCGAGGGTTTGTCGTTGTCCACAACCATCTCCGACAATTTGTTTGTCATATACACATTAAAATATTGTCAGGCCAGTGTGAAAATTCATCATTCTTGTTCGATAATGGAGACTTTGTTTTTTTTTGTGGTGAATATTGAGTTTTTTCTACAAGTAGCCAATTGGCCATTCAATTCCATCATCATCTTTCTGCATCAATACATCTCCGACCCCTATATCCCGAGCATCAAACACAATTTTCAAAGGGTTTCAAAATATTTGGTGTAGCTAAAACTGTTGTGGTGATTAATCCTGCTTTAACATTCTCAAATGCCTCTGGCATTGTTCTGTCCACCACAATTCTGTGTTTTTCTTTAATAAATCCGTCAGTGGTGCCAATACGCTGCTGAGGTTTGCAACAAACTTCCGATAGAATCCACTCAGTTCCAAAAATAGAAGCACCTCTTTCTTCGAGGATGGTCGTGGAAATTCCTCAAAGCCTTCGTTTTTATGTTCCATGGGGTCAACCTTCTATGTCAACCTGTAATGTCCCAAGAACGTCACTTCTGTTTTCGCGAATTGTGTTTTCTTTAAGTTTATTACCAAGTTTGCTTCTTGTAATCGTTCAACATGCTATGCCAAATGTAACACGTGAGCTTTCACTCACTTGCTAAAGATCACTACATAATACAGATAAACTGCACAATTTGCTCATCTGGTCACAACTCTGTTCCTGAGTCTTCAATATATCTCGAGCATTATTCATTCACACGACATTCTCTAACATTTTTTATCATATCCGGTATCTGTGCCAAATAGTTTAACTGACTCAACGTTTTTTTTTTAATTTGAAAGGGGCCACTAAACCTGGCTTTGAAGGGGTTTTCTACCACTGGTAACAAAACTAATACTTCAACCCCACGGGAAATCGTCAAAGTTTCAGAGTTTTTAATCTGCCACCTGCATTACTCTATACTGTGCCTCTTCAGGTGCTGTTTAGCTAACTCACCTACACCATCTAAATTCTCCCTCATCTCAGATATATAATCCAAGTGTGAGATCTCCGACTTTGGTCCTGTCAATTTATATTTAATTAATTTCAAAGGACCTCTCACTTCATGTACGAATATTAACTCAAAGGATGTAAAGTGAGTAGTTTGGTTTGGGGCATCTCTAATGACAAACAATATAATGAGACGCCTTTATTCGAATCATTCAGGTAATTCTGACAGTACGCTGTTAATATTGTCTTCAGCATCTGATGCCAACTTTCCAAGGCTCCCTGGGATTAGCGATGTGATGCACTTGACTTAAACTGCTGTATGCCAAAGCTATCTATGACGTCCTTAAACAGCTGAGCGGTAAAATGAGATTCTTGGTCTGACTGAATCACACTATGTAGCCCACAGCGAGTAAAGACAGCTACCAACTCCTCTGCATCCCTTTTTGCCTTAAGACCCCATAATGGAATTATCCCTGGAAATCAGGTAGACACATCCATTATGATCAGCAGATATCGGTTTCCACTTTTATTTCAGAAAGGGGAGCTACACAACTAATCATAACCCACATGAAAGGTTCTTCGAATACAGGAATTGGCAACAACGGTGCTAGTTTTATTACTGCCTGTGACGTACCTACCATTTGGTATGTATGACATGTACAACAAAAACTAACCACATCCTTGTGCATTCCAGACACTAGAAGTGCGTCAACTCCTTTGGCTTTTTCCTTTGGTTTTCCTTCCTGTTGTAACGTATGACAGTGGGATCTTGTTACTACATAGTCTGGAAATGTCCCTGGCTATTTTTATTTTAATTCTCCAGTTATCTGACCTTACTTTTGCTTCTTCACCACAAGGGGTGCCTCTCCCACCTTGGATCCGGCTAAATCATTCCCAAGAACAAACCGTATTCCTGGAAATGACAATCTGTCACTCAATCTCACTGTTACTTTCCCAACCTTGATTTGGCACTCCACCTAATGTTACACAAGGGAATGCTTAATTTCTGTCCACATTTCATAAATTATCAGGCTGTTGAGTGACATGTCAGAAAGAGTGAAAATACTTCCATCTCTTCCTATTCGAGACCGAGGGAAATTGAGGACTGCAGATGATGGATACCAAAGTTGAAAAGTGTGGGCTGGAAAAGCACAGCATATCGGCAGCATCCGAGGGGCAGGAGAGTTGACATTTCAGGCATTAGTCTTTCATCAGGAAAGGGGGAGGCAAGGAAGGCGGAAGGGGCTGAGAATTAAATAGGAGGGTGGGGGTGGAGCTGGGTGGAAGGTAGCTTGGAAGGCGATAGGTCGATGAAGGTGGGGTCTGATGGTGATAGGTCGGAGAGGAGTGTGAAGTGGATAGGTGGTAGGACAGCTGAAACCGTCAAACTATACAGCATCAACGTTGACTTCACCAATTTCCAATTCGCCCCTCCCCCAACCTCATCCCAGATCCAACCGTTCAAATTAGCACTGCCCTCTTGAGCTGTTCTAACTGTCCATCTTCCTTCCCATCTATACACTCCAACCTCCCCTCTGACATATCATTCACACTCCCACCTATATCTTCCTGTCACCCTCCCAGTGACCCTCCTGCCAGCCCAGCTCCTACCCTTGTATTTATCTTTCAGCCCTCTTGTCCACCCGCCACATTCCTGACGATGAGTTTATGCCTGATATGTCGATTAACCTGGTCTTCGGATGCTGCCTGATCTGTTGTGCCTTTCCGGCTCCTTGCTTCTGAACTATTAGATACTGAACAGATCCCATTTCTTGCAAAATTATAGCTTCTTGTCCTCCCCCCACACCCCATTTTTTTTAGTAAGGTTTACCTACAGAGGCAAATTCTTTATAGAGATCAGGCACTGACTCCATACACAGCCCCTGTCTAGGCTGTGCACTCTCCTGCAGCTCCTCGGCTCTAATTGGGGTCTCCTGTACCAGGTTCACTAATACCACTGGCTTAAACTCTTTTACAGCATCTTTTCCCAAAGTGTCTTCCAGCACGGTGTGTCCCAGTTTGCTGCAGTGAAAACAGTTTTCCCAGTGCCCTTCTTAAACCATCGGTACTGTAATTTTATGTGTTCCACTGCGTTATAGTGAGACTTGAAGCCTTTCACTTCCTTTCAACCACTTTGGGCTTTTTTCCACTCGTGTTAAACCATTGCCAGTGTGCTTTTCTCTATGTTTTGTAGTGTAGGATCTCCCCTTCTCCCAATTTCTTTCCCTCACAGGATGAAAATCCTCTCAGAAGCTAAATTTCATCTCATGCACCAATGCATACTTAACTGTCATATCTGCTGCGCTTCTCACTTCTTGAACTTCCTGCTCATTCACATGAAATCTTACCATCTCTGGAAGTGAGTCTTTAAACTTGTCCAACAGAATAATCTCCCATCGGGCCTCACAGGTCTTATCTATTTTTAAGGCCTTCACCCATTTATCAAAATGACTGTGATTAATTCATTGAAACTCAATATAAGTCTGACCTGGTTCCGTCTCTATATTTCTGAACCGCTGTCTCTATTCTTCTAGTACCAATTCATAAGCACTCAAAATGGCCCGTTTGACATCTGCGTAATCTCTTGCTCCCTCATGTGACAGAACTGCACGTACCTCTCAAGCTGTGCCAACCATCTTAGTCTGAACTAGCATTACCCACAGGTTCACTCGACACGCCATCTGCCCAGCCAATTTTGCAAATGAAATAAAAAGGTTTTGGCATTTTTCTCACCGAAACATGGCAATGTATTAACACAGTTGTA
>NW_025209064.1:11089-15927 GCF_004010195.1 Chiloscyllium plagiosum | reverse complement strand
TTTTCATAAGGCAAGCCCTCCAGTCCAGGCAGCATCCTGGTAAACCTTCTTTGCACCCTCTCCAAAGTATCTGTATCTTTTCTATAGTAGAGTGACCAGAACTGGACACAATCTTCTGGCCTACTTTTTGTTTTCACCACTTTGAATGCCTAGATGTTTGCTTAGAAACTCTCCATGACCATGGTTATTACCTATGGGTCATTCATCCTTAACATAGAGTCCTTATTTTAGACTGGAGTAAATTCTTGCTGAGCATTGTGAAATATCTGCTTAAATATCTGGCTACTACCCACCTACCTATTTTCTCTTAGTCTATTTTCCCAGCTGGATAGTTAGGCAACTCTTCATATCTCTGTAATTGCCTTTTTTTAAGCTGAGGGCATTGGTTTCAGACCTAAGTTGCTCACCTTCAAACTGAATTTGAAATTCTACCTTGTTGTGATCGCTGCTCTCTAGCGGATCCTTAACTATTATTAAACATACCTCATTACACATTACTAAATCGAAAGTAGCCTGTTCCCAGGAGGTTTTTGCCGTGCATTGCTGTAAGAAATAATCCC
Source organism: Chiloscyllium plagiosum (assembly GCF_004010195.1). Lineage (NCBI taxonomy): Eukaryota > Metazoa > Chordata > Chondrichthyes > Orectolobiformes > Hemiscylliidae > Chiloscyllium > Chiloscyllium plagiosum. The sequence continues at coordinate 15,367 of NW_025209064.1, read as the reverse complement.
CGATTCAGTCGACAAATTTGTCTTGTGTGTTAGACTCACCCATCTAATTTTGCCAGTCATTATGCAAGTTAGAATCAACCATGGCTATTAACTCCATGATTCCCTGATTTATACAATATCCTGCAGTGAGGCAAGTTTTTGGAGGCCTATGGACAAACTCCCTCCTATGATTTCATTCCCTTGTTATTCCCTACATTTTCCTAAACTGTTTCCACTTCATGATCTATGTCACTGCTCAAGACCAGTGTTCCCTCTCATTTCTTTCCAGCTGCAATGGCCATCTAGGTCCATGGGCATCAGTGATCTTCTGGAACTGCAATTCAATGCCACAATCCACGTACAAATGCACAGAACCTCAGATTGGCCTCAATGGAACATTGCTCATCACCCAATTGATACCTTTCTTTATGAACAATGCTATCCCTCTTCCTTTTCTCTCCGATCTATCCGGCTGAAACTTTGAATATCAAGTTCGCAGACTTGGTCACCCCGCAACCATGTCTCTGTAATAGTAATCAAACCACATTTGTTTATTTCTATTTACTCTCTTTCCAGCTGCAATGGCCATCTAGGTCCATGGGCATCAGTGATCTTCTGGAACTGCAATTCAATGCCACAATCCACGTACAAATGCGCAGAACCTCAGATTGGCCTCAATGGAACATTGCTCATCACCCAATTGATACCTTTCTTTATTAACAATGCTATCCCTTCTCTCTCCTATCTATCCGGCTGAAACTTTGAATATCAAGTTCGCAGACTTGGTCACCCCACAACCATGTCTCTGTAATAGTTATCAAACCACATTTGTTTATTTCTATTTACTCTGTCAAATTTCCTCAATCTTGTTACAAATGCTGTGTGCATTCAGCTAAAGAAGCTCCTTGGATGCTGCCTGAACTGCTTTGCTCTTCCAGCACCACTAATCCAGAATAAAGAGCCTTAAGCCTTGTCGTTGACCACCCTTACTTATTCTGTTGCTAATTTCTACTGCACTTTTCTGCCTAAATGTCCTTGGGCTTGCTGTCACACTTTAGTTATTGTTCATCTCCATTGAGTCTATACACCGACCCTCCCAATAGCATCCCACTCAGACTCTACCCCTGTAACCAGACATTTTCCATGGCTAATCTTCCTAACCTACACATCTTTGGACTGTGGAAGGAAACCAGAGCACCCAGAAGAAACCCACATAGACACAAGGAGAATGTGCAAACTCCACACAGATAATTACCCGAGGGTGGAATTAAACTTAGGGCCCTGGCACTGTGAGGCAGCCGTGCTAACCACTGATCCACCGTGATTCCCCTACATTGTCTAAACTACATTGTTGGTACCTATGTGGACCACAACAAGTGAATCCTTTGAACATAGAACTTAGAACGTTACAGCACAGTACAGGTCCTTCGGCCTTGATGTTGTGCCAAACTGTGAAACCAATCTGAAGCCCATCTAACCTACTTCCATTCTCGTCCATATGCCTATCCATTGACCATTTAAATACCCTTAAAGTTGGTAAGTCTACTACTGTTGCAGGCAGTGCTTTCCACGCCCCTATCACTCTGAGTAAAGAAACTATCTCTGACATCTGTTCTATATCTATCACCCCTCAATTTAAAGCTATGTCCCCTCGATGCTAGCCATCACCATCCGAGGAAAAAGGCTTTCACTGACCACCCTATCTAACCCTCTGATTATCTTATATGTCTCAATTAATTCACCTCTCAACCTTCTTCTCTCTAACAAAAACAGTTTCAAGTCCCTCAGCCTTTCCTCATAAGACCTTCCCTCCATACCAGGCAATATCCATGTAAATCTCCTCTGAACCCTATCCAAAGCTTCCACATTCTTCCTATAATGTGACGACCAGAACTGTATGCAATACTCCAAATGTGGCTGCACCAGAGTTTTGTAGAGCTGCAGCATGATCTCATGATTCCGAAACTCAATCCCTCTACCAGTACAAGCTAACACACCGTATGCCTTCTGAACAACCCTATCAATCTGAGTGGCAACTTTCAAGGATCTTTGTACCTGGACATTGAGGTCTCTCTGCTCATCTACACGATCAAGAATCTTACCGTTAGCCCAGTATTCTGCATTCCTGATACTCCTTCCAAAGTGAATTACCTCACACTTTTCCACATTAAACTCCATTTGCAACCTCTCAGCCCAGCTCTGCAGCATACCTATATCTCTCTGTAACCTACAACATCCTTCATCCACTATCCACAGCTCTACTGACCTTAGTGTCATCCACAAATTTACTAACCCATCCTTCTATGTCCTCATCTAGGGCATTTATATAAATGACAAACAACAGTGGACCCAAAACAGATTGTTGCAGTACCCCACTAGTAACTGAACTCCAGGATGAATATTTCCCATTAACCACCACCCTTGATCCTATCCACCAATGACTTCTCATGTCCCCTCCTGACTCTTCTTAACCCTCTCTCTTTCAGTCTTTCCTGGCTAATTTGTAACGTTCAAGCACCCTAACTGAGCCATCACATCTCATCCCAACATAAGTCTTCTTCTTCCTCTTGACAAGAGATTCAACTTCCTTAGTAAACCATGGCTCCCAAGCTTGGCAACTTCCTCCCTGCCTTACAGGTACATACTTATCAAGGACCCACAGTAGCTAATCTTTGAATAAGCTGCACTTTTCGATTGTGCCCATCCCCTGCAGTTTCCTTCCCCATCCTATGCATCCTAAATCTTGCCTAATTGCGTTGTAATTGTCTTTACCCCAGCTATACATCTTGCCCTGCGGTATATACCTATCCCTTTCCATTACTAAAGTAAACATAACCGAATTGTGGTTACTATCACCAAAGTGCTCACCTACCTCCAAATCTAACACCTGGCCAGGTTCGTTACCCAGTATCAAATCTAATGTGGCCTCGCCCCTCGTTGGCCTGTCTACATACTGTATCAGGAAACCCTCTTGCATATATTAGATAAAAACTGATCCATATAAAGTACTTGAACTATCGTATTCCCAGTCAATATTTGGAAAGTTAAAGTCCCCCGTAAAAACAACCCTGTCTCTCGCACTCCTATCAAGGATTATCTTTGCTATCCTTTGATCTACATCTCTGGAACTATTTGGAGGCCTATAGAAAACTCCTAACAAGGTAACCTCTCCTTTCCTGTTCCTAATCTCAGCCCATACTGCCTCAGTAGATGAGTCCTCAAATATCCTTTTGTAACTGTAATACTGTCCTTGACTAACAGTGCCACACTACCCCCTCTTTTACTATTTTCTCTGTTCTTATTGAAACATCTAAATTCTGGAACCTGCAACTACCATTCCTGTCCCTGCTCAACCCATGTCTCTGAAAGGCTCACAGCATTGAAATCCCAGGTACCAACTCATGCTGTAAGTCCACCCACCTTATTCCGGATGCTCCTGGCATTGAATTACATACATTTCAAACCAACTTCTTGCCTGCTAGTGTCTTCTTTGCTTCCATTCCAGCTCCTCTCCAGCCAGAACTGATGTCCTGAAATTTAGCAACACAGACTTTGGGACTGTCTGTCTTTGCTGCAGAGATCAACATCTATTCCCTGAACAATGCCATCCCCTATTACAACACCTCTCTTTTCTCCCCGCACTTCAATGACACTCTGTTACCTTCTGCTTTGGTGAGTTCACTCATTGTCTAGCCTGTGTTCCCCATCCAAAATGAACCTTGTGCATATTAGACAAGAACACTGATTGGGGCTCTTCCAAAACTAAATGCTGGATTCAAATACCTGCCCCACCCACAGTTACACTCTGGATGGGAAAGGTATGTCTGATAAACACCTGGTTAAAATGGTCAAACGAAACAAGGAAACAGTTAACTTGGAGAACATGCCTGGTATGAGTTGGTATCTAACATCAGTAGAATCCTTTGATTGAGCATGTAGGGGATGTGATGGCCTTGACTGTTAATCCAGGGACTAGAGTAGAGTGGTACTGGAAAAGCACAGCAGGTCAGGCAGCATCTGAGGAGCAGGAAAATCGACATTTCAGGCAAAAGCCCTTCATCAGGAATAAAGGCAGAGTGGAGAGATAAATGAAAGGAGGGTGAAGGTGGGGAGAAAGTAGCATAGAGTACAATAGGTGAGTGGGGTGGGGATGGTGGTGATAGGTCAGAGAGGAGGGTGCGGGAAGGTAACAAAGAGTACCATGGGTGAATGGGGATGGGGATGAAGGTGATAGGTCAGAGAGGAGGGTGGAGTGGATAGGTGGACAGGAAGATAGGCAGGTAGGACAAGTCATGGGGA
>NW_025209064.1:0-10034 GCF_004010195.1 Chiloscyllium plagiosum | reverse complement strand
GAAGAACATCTCATCTTCTGCCTCGGAACACTTCAACCCCAGGGCATCAATGTGGACTTCAACAGTTTCCTCATTTCCCCTCCCCTCATCTTACCCCAGTTCTAATCTTCCAGCTCAGCATTGTCCCCATGACCTGTCCTCCCGGCCAATCTTCCTTCCCACCTATCCGCTCCACCCTCCTCCCTGACCTATCACCTCCATCTCCACTCCCATCCACCTATTGTACTCTTGACTACCTTCTCCCCAGCCCCTCCCCCTCCCATTTATCTTTCCACCACGGAGGCTCCCTGCCTTTATTCCCGATGAAGGGCTTTTGCCCAAAGCGTCGATTTTCCTGCTCCTCGGATGCTGCCTGACCTGATGTGCTTTTCCAGTACCACTCTAATCTAGAGAAACCCATCTGATTTACTAATGTCCTTTAAGGAGGGAAACTGCCATCTCTGCATGGTCTGGACTACATCAAGTCATAGAGTCACACAGCAGGGAAATAGTCCAACCTGTAGAGATAGTGGAAGCGTTAGTGGTGATCTTTCAGGAACCACTAGAATCAGGGAGGATCGCAGACAACTGGAAAATCGCTAACATAACACCCCTATTTAAAAAGGAAGTAAGGCAAAAGATGGAAAATTACAGACTGATTAGCCTAACCTCAGTAAGATCATGGAAATCATTGTGAAGGATTAGGTTTCTGAATACTTGGAAGTGTATTGTTAAAAAAGGCAAGGTCTGCATGGTTTCATCAAGGGTAGATTTCGCCTGATAAACCTGCTAGAATTCTTCGAAGAAGTAATAAGCAGTTAGACCAAGGAGAGCCAATGGATGTTATCTACTTGGACTTCAAGAAGCCCTTTGACAAGGTGCCAAACAGGAGGCTGCTGACTAAGCTAAATGTCCATGCTGTTGGAAGCAAGGTGCCAGCATGAATAGAAGCTTGGCTGTCTGGCAGAAAAAAGAGAGTGGGAATAAAAAGGTCCTTCTCAGGATGGCAGCTGGTGACAAGTTCCACAAGGCTCAGTGTTGAGACCACAACTATTCACTTTATACATTAACTATCTAGATGAAAGAGCTGAGGGCATTCTGGCTAGGTTTGCAGACAATACAAAGATAGGTAGAGGGACAGGTAGCACTGAAGAGGCGGGAAGGCTGCAGAAGGATTTGGACAGGTTAGGAGAGTGGGCAAATGAGTGGCAGATGGAACACCACATGGGGGGAAGTGTGAGGTCATGCACTTTGGTCGGAAGAATAGAAGCATGGACTATTTTCTATTTGGGCGGAAAAAAATCAGAAATCTGAAGTGCAAAGAGATTTGGGAGTTCTAGTCCAGGATTCTCTCAAGGTAAACTTACAGGTTCAGTCAGTAGTTTGGAAGGCAAATGCAATGATGTGATTTGTCTTGAGATGACTTGAATGTAAAAGCAGGAATGTATTTTTGAAACTCTATAAGGCTCTAGTCAGGCCACATTTGGAATATTGTGCACAGTTTTGGGCCCCATATTTCAGGAAGGATGCACTAGCCATGGACCGTGTTCAGAGGACGTTCATGAGAATGGTCCCAGGAGTGAAAAGTTTAACATATGAGGACTCTGGGTCCTCAAATGGAGTTCAGAAGGATATGGGGGGATCTAATTGAAACTTGCAGAATACTGAATGGTCTGGAAAATGTAGATGTTGGGAAGATGTTTCCATTGGTAGGAGAGTCTAGGACCCAATGGCACAGCCTTAAAGTAAAGGGAAGATCCTTTAGAACAGAGATAAAGAGAAACCTCTTCAGCCAGAGAGTGGTAAATATATGGAACTTATTTCCACAGAAGGCAGTGGAGGCCAGATCATTGAGTATATTTAAGAAGGAGATTGGTTGGTTCTTGAGAATCAAAGGGATCAAGGGTTACAGGGAAAAAGCAGGAGAATGGAGTTGAAAAGCTTATCAGCCAAGACTGAATGGCAGAGCAGACTTGATGGGCTGAATGGCCTAACTTCTGCTCCTATGTCTTACGGGCTCATAGCCTTGTCCATGCCGACCAGATAACCTAAATTAATCCAGTACCATTTGCCATCGTTTGGCTCATATCCCTCTAAACCCTTCCTATTCATGTACCCATACAGATGCCTTTTAAATGATGTAATTGTACCAGCCTCTGTCACCTCCTCTGACAGCTTGCTCCAAACGTGCATCACCCTCTGTGTGAAAATATCGTCCCTTAGGTCCCTTTTAAATCTTTCCCTTCTCACCTTAAACCTATGCCCTTTAGTTTTGGACTCCCCTACCCCGGTAAAAAGACCTTGACTACTCACCCTGTTTTTGCCCCCCCATGATTTTGTAAGCCTCTATTAGCCTCTCAAGCTCCAGGGAATACAGCCCAAACCTATTCAACCTCTCCCTGTAGCTCAAACCCTGGCAACATCCTTGTAAATTGTTTCTGAACCCTTTGAAGTTTCACACCATCCTTCCTATAGCAGGGAGACCAGAACCTTCTTGCCATTCTTGGAATTCTCTTTTCTCTTTTGGAATTCTAACTCTAATCTATATTGTTTCAGTTTTATGTTGTCCCACAGCAATCCGATCGGCTCTCAGCTGCCATCTGGGATGGATAATAAAAGCTGGCCAGCCAGTTACCCTCATCCTGTGTTCCTGTGAATAAATTTTAAAAGGTTAGCTTTGTGTTTAGTAGCCAGCCTAATATTAATATTACCAGCTCCAATACCATTTGCATAGGAAATTAGGAAACTGAATTTGTACTTTAGAAATAGATAGATTAAGAATGAGTTGTGAGAAGCCTATATATCCTTCTCAAAGTGGAAACTATTAGAACTTGAGATCTTAATTTTCCTATTTTCCCTTTGCCAGGTTTAAAACGTTTGATAAATTTAGCTAAGGCAGCTTTGGATGTATCCCTCTGTGTCTAAATATTAACAATCGCGAACAAACAAGGACAAAAGGCAAGTTAAAGATCATGATTACAGCCAATACGATGCCTGGTGTTCCAAGTATCTTTCGCGAAACAGACGGCTCTGTTCTCAATAAAATGTTAGCTGACCTCAAACTGGGGGTAGATAATAAGGTGGCTTTATTCCAATACCTTCAGGTAGTGTCCTGCCTTCATAGAATCATAGAATCCTAGAATTTTGCAGTACAGAAGGAGGCCATTTGACCCATCTTGTCTGCACCAGCTCCCAAAAGAGTAACACAGTTAGTCCCATTCTCCAGCCTTATCTTCATAGCCCTCTAACTTCATCACTTCCAAATATATATCTGGCTTTCTTTTGAAATCTCCTATGGAATCCACCTCCAACACTCTCCCAGGCAGTGTATTCCAAATTCTAACTCTGAGTTAAAGAGTTTTCTCCTTACCTCACCCCTAGCTCTCTTGAAATTGAAACCCACGGCTACTGACACACCAACTAGTGGAAACATAATATCCTTCTTTATCCTGTCAACATTCTTCATAATTGTCAGCATCTCTATAAGGTCACCTCTTTAATCTTCTCTGCTCCAGGGAGAAGAAGGGGCGGCACGGTGGCACAGTGGTTAGCACTGCTGCCTCACAGCGCCAGAGACCTGGGTTCATTCCCTGCCTCAGGCGACTGACTGTGTGGAGTTTGCACGTTCTCCCCGTGTCTGCGTGGGTTTGCTCCAGTGCTCCAGTTTCCTCCCATAGTCCAAAGATGTGCGGGTCAGGTGAATTGGCCATGCTAAATTGCCCGTAGTGTTAGGTAAGGGGTAAATGTAGGGGTATGGGTGGGTTGCGCTTCGGCGGGTCAGTGTGGACTTGTTGGGCCGAAGGGCCTGTTTCCACACTGTAATGTAATCTAATGTAATCTAATCTAAAAAAAGCCCAATTTCTCTAACCTTTCCTTGAGTCTAAAATCTTTCATTCCTGGTCTCATTCTAATAAAACTCCTTTGAAATCTCTCCAGGGCTTTACATTCCTTCCTTTAATAAGGTGCCTAGAATGGAACAGAATACTCCAAATGTGGTCTGACCAATGATTTGTGGAGGTGCAGCATCACTTCCTTGCACTTATATCTACTTATAAACCCAAGGATCCTATAAACCTTCTTAACAACTGTTCCAACTTGCCTGGCCACCTTCAGAGAATCGTGCACATGAACCCCAAGATCCCTCTGCTCCTGTACTTCCCTCAGAGTTTTACTCTTGAGCCTGAATCATCTCCCTGTGTTTCTCCTGGCAAAATATGTCACCTTCCATTTCTCTGTATTGAAATTCATAAGAAATATGAGGTAGTGCATTTTGGTAGGTCAGACATTTTAGTGAGAAGGACTCAAAATGATATAGTGTAAATGATCATCCTCTGGAAATAAGAAATATCCACGAGAGCCCAGGGTTAGAAGGCAATCTTTATTAGAGTTCAGTGAAGCTGCGTCCTTCATTTGAAAGGTAGACTAGGAGAAGAGGAAGGGTGGCACAGTGGCTCAGTGGTTAGCACTGCTGCCTCATAGCGCCAGGGACCCGGATTCAATTCCCACCCCGGGCAACTGTCTGTGTGGACTTTGCACATTCTCCCCTCGTCTGCGTGAGTTTCCTTTGGGTGCTCCGGTTTCCTCCCACAGTCCAAAGATGTGCAGGTTAGGTGAATTGGCCAGGCTAAATTGCCCACAGTGTTAGGTGTAGGGGAATGGGTCTGGGTGGGTTGCTTTTTGAAGGGTCGGTGTGGACTTGTTGGGCCGAAAGGCCTGTTTCCACATTGTAGGGAATCTAATCTTAAAAAAAAACCCAAATATCTTTCAGCTGATGAGAATAATGCTGCCCCTAACACTCTATGCTTCTCTGTCTAATAATGATTGTCTTATCAAAACTAATGCTCCATAGCAAATTTAATAAATAATCTGAAAATTCCTAATGAATAGTCTGCTGCCTACATGAGGTAACTAAGGTCCTGAATCCCAGAATTTGCCTTGAAAAATTAACCAGGAATGACTGTCACCTATCTTGTTGAGTTAGAGCAGACACAGTCTGTGTATGTGTTGTTTCTGTCTGCAAAGAAACAGCATAATTGTTATTAATACATCTAGCTTCCAGGACGGGTCCCAGCGGACTGGAGAAGTAACACTTTTATTCAAGCCAGGAAGGAAACAGAAAACTCAAAACTGTAGCCAGTTGGAAAATAGCTAGAACCCATTATAGCAGGTAATACAGAAAATCAGGCAGAGCCACTTTGTTTTGTGAAAGGGAAATCATGTTAACTAATTTGTCAGAGTTATTTGAATAATCAGCAGGCAAGAAGGATTAAGGGGAACGTGTAATTGTGGATTACATGTGAATTTCAAAAGGTATTAACAAGATGCCATATCATGGGTTACTACACAGTTAAGTGAAAATTATGTAGGGGTAACATAAAAGATAAAGGATTGCTAACTAACAGGAAGCAGAGAGTTTGGATAAGTGTGTCTTTTTTGAATTGGAAGGTTGTATCGAGTGGAGTACCACAGGGATCAGTGCAATTATTTACAAATTATATCAATGACTTGAATGAGAGGAGAAAATGTCCCGATGACTCAGGTAGAGAAATAAATTATCAAGAACAGGTAGCAAGTCTAAAAAGGGATATAGATATGTTGAGGGAGTGAATAAAATTTGGTAACTGGAGTTTAATGTGGCTGAATGTGAACATGGACACTTGAACATGCAGAATAGAAAAACAGTATGCTATTTAACTGAAGAGAAATCTGTAATGCAGATGGATCTGGGCGTCCCGGAACATGGATCACAAAATGTTAGCATGCAGGTACAACAATGATGAGGGAGGCAAATGGAATGTTATTGTTTATTGCAAGGGGCAGTGAGTAATGAATTTGACATGTTTTACTGGAAAGATGTTGGGCATTGATGAGACCACATCCAGAGTATTGTGTGCATTTTTGGGTCTTGAAAATTCCTGAAGGGCCTGGACAGAATGGATTCTGGGAGGATGTTTCCTCACGTTAGGGAGACTTGCTCAAGGGGTGGATTTTAAGAATAGAAGGTCTCCTTTTTTAGATGGAAGTGATGAGTCTTTTTTGCTTCCCAGAAAGTCATTCGTCTGTGGAACTCTCTTCTCTGGAAGCAGAGATGGATGGATCACTAAGTTTGTTTAAGGTTGAGTTAGAAAGATTTTTGATAGACAAAGGAGTCCAGAGTTAAAAGTAGTGTTAAGACCATAACCAGATCAACCATGAGCAGAGCAAGCTCAAAGGGCTGATTGGTCTAGACTTCTCCTAAGTCCTATATACCTATGTTTCTGTGACTGGTTACAGCACAAACATTGAGAAAACGCACTTCCATATTGATGCAGAATTTGGGTGAAAATTAATCTCAGGTATGGCCATAGAGCATCCAGGTTTGATCTGTCCACACTGTGACCAAGCTGACAGGCAAAGGGAAATAAATCTATGATCCTGGCTCCTGTGATCCTTATGGTTAGGGTATGATGTTACTTTTCTGTACAGAGTTACGACACTGGCCTCATTCACGAAAGGCTTGTCACTACACCTCGTCTTCCCGATTGCTGGCCTTTTCTGACTCTCAACCTCCTCTCAATGCTACTGACAACTTCAGCCTAAACCACAGTGATCCTGAAAGGGTCACCTGCTGCTGGTACAACAAACCTGTGAGCAAATTGGCTGTTCGAATCATAGACACGTACAGCACTGAAATAGACCCTTCGGTCCAACTCGTCCATGCTGACCAGATATCCTAAATTAATGTAGACCCGTTTGCCAGCACTTGGCTCATTGTTTGCTCACATTTTCACTTGTCTTGACAGGTCACAATCTGAGGATTAATGACATCGGGCCCAACTGTCAAGAAAGTATCAGAAACTAGCCACTACCCATCTCCAAAATCTCTCCCTGGATGGAACGCAGAGGAAAGTGGCCATGCAAGCAAAATAAAGGGACAACATTCAAACTGCTCGAGATTGGCCAACCCCCTCCAACACTTCAGATTCGAATGGAGAATAAGAACCATTCTGATGTCCCTGCAATGAACCCCGACAGCTGTACACTAATGTGCAACAGATTGCTCGGGTTTTCTGGGATAAACATTAAAAGGTTCACTTCTGACTGCACAGGCCTATTAAGAAGCTTCTAAAGGAGTTTAATGAGCCATTAATTTGCAGCAACTGGGATTCCTGTTCCCTTACACCCCCGCTGGTACTTTGAAAATTACAAACTGTCCCAAGAGGTTCTTCCAAGGCCATGTCTTTGAAATTGCGCCCAGAAGTGTCCTGGCTCTGCCCTTATTTGAAAATCCAGTCCATGAAATCTAATATTACTGGAGTTACAACTAGGGAACATCACCAGAGGAGAGAAAGCATTAAGACTGAGCCTGTCTCGTCTTACATAAGTTCACATTCCTGCAGTTTGCGAGTTTAGCAAATTTATAGATGGTAATCAAAAAATACAAATGAAGATATGGACCCCTCCAAAGGGGCCTCTTGGTTCGAGATCGGTCAAAAGAATCACTAGGAGTACAGTCTGTTTAAAGCAAGGTCACTAGTTTCATAATTAAGGCAGCCTGGCGCAGATTGGTCCAGCAACACGGAGGTTAAAAGCTTCTGTGTTCCGTGGAGAAATGGTGCAAGCTCCACCTTCCTTTGCAAGTATGTAATCGAAGGCATAACAGTTTTGTTGGGTAAATAGGCGCAATTCTGAAAGTAGGTCCCTAATTTCTACTTCTCTCCCGCACGAGGCTCAATCACTCTCCCCTACACTGGGATTGAACTATTTTCCGCACTGGGACCAATTTGTCTCCCGCACGGGCTCGATCTCTCTCCCGCACTGGGCTCAATCTCTCTCCTGCAAGGGATCGACCCCTCTCCCTCACAGGGCTCAATCTCTCTCCTGCAAGGGATCGACCTCTTTCCCTCACTGGGATCGACCTCTCTCCCTCACTGGGATTGACCCCCCTCCCTCACAGGGCTCGATCTCTCTCTCCTGCACTGGGATCGATATCTCTCCCACAGGGACTGGATCTCTCTCCCACACTGGGCTGGTTCTCTCTCTCCTGCACTGGGCGTGATCTTTCTTCCACACTGGGCCCGATCTCTCTCCCACACTGGGCTGGTTCTCTCTCTCCTGCACTGGGTGTGATCTCTCTCCCACACTGGGCTTGATTTATCTAGTGCACTGGGGTTGATCTCTCTCCCGTACTGGGCATGATCACAATCCCCTGCACTGGGCTGGATCTCTCTCCCACACTGGGCCTGATCTCTCCCCCACACTGGGTTCGTTCTCTCCCCCGCCCTGGGCTCAATCTCTCTCTGACACTGGACTCGATTCGCTCCCGCACCGAACGCGATCTCTCTCCCATACTCGGCTCGATCTGTTCCCCGCATTGGGCTTGATCTCTCCCTACCCTGGGCTTGATCTCTCTCCCACAATTGGTTTGATCTCTCTCCAGCACTGGCCTTGATCTTGCTCCCACACTGGGCTTGATCTCTCTCCCAAACTGGACTCGATCTTTCCCCCACACTGGGTTTGATCTCTCTCCCCCGCTGAGCTCGATCTCTGCCCTGCACTGGTCTCGATGTATCTCCCACACTGATCTCGATGTATCTCCCACACTGATCTCGATCACTCTCCCACACTGATCTCGATCACTCCCCCACACTGGGTTTGATCTCTCTCCCCCGCTGAGCTCGATCTCTGCACTGCACTGGTCTCGATGTATCTCCCACACTGATCCCGATCACTCTTCCACTCTGGGCTCGATCACTCTTCCACTCTGGGCTCAATCTCTCTCCCACTCTAGGCTCGATCTCACTCCCACTCTGGGCTCGATCACTCTCTCACACTGGGCTCGATCTCTCTCCCACTCTGGGCTCGATCACTCTCTCACACTGATCTCGATCTCTCTCCCACACTGATCTTGATCTCTCTCCCACATTGATCTCGATCACTCTCCCACACTGATCTCGATCACTCCCCCACACTGATCTCGATCTCTCTCCCACTCTAGGGTCGATCTCTCTCCCACACTGATCTCGATAACTCTCCCACACTGAAATCGATCACTCTCCCACACTGATCTCGATCACTCTCCCACACTGATCTCGATCACTCTCCCACTCTGGGCTTGATCTCTCTCCCACACTGATGTCGATAACACTCCCACTCTGATCTCGATCACTCTCCCACACTGATCCCGATCACTTTCCCACTGTGATCTCGATCACTCTCCCACACTGATCGCGATCACTCTCCCACACTGATCTCGATCACCCTCCACACTGATCTCGATCACTCTCCCACACTGATCTCGATCTCTCACCCACACAGATCTCGATCACTCTCCCACACTGATCTCGATCTCTCTCCCACACTGATTTCGATCTCTCTCCCACACTGATCTTGATCACTCTCCCACACTGATCCCGATCACTCTCCCACTCTGGGCTCGATCTCTCTCCCACACTGATCTCGATCTCTCTCCCACACTGATCTCGATCTCTCACCTACACTGATCTCGATCACTCTCCCACACTGATCTCGATCACTCTCCCACTCTGGGTTCGATCTCTCTCCAACTCTGGGCTCGATCTCTCTCCCACATTGATCCCGATCACTCGTCCACTCTGGGCTCGCTCTGTCTCCCACACTGATCCCGATCACTCTCCCACTCTGGGTTCGATCTCTCTCCCACTCTGGGCTCGAACTCTCTCCCACACTGATCTCGATCACTCTTCCACTCTGGGCTCGATCTCTCTCCCACTCTGGAATCGATCACTCTCTCACACTGGGCTCGATCTCTCTCCCACTCTGGGCTCGATCACTCTCTCGCACTGATCTCGATCTCTCTCCCACACTTATCTTGATCACTCTCCCACATTGATCTCGATCACTCTCCCACACTGATCACGATCACTCTCCCACACTAATCTTGATTTCTCTCCCACTCTGATCTCGATCTCTCTCCTACCCGGATCTCGATCACTCTCCCACACTGATCTCTATCACTCTCCCACTCTGGGCTCGATCTCTCTCCCACACTGATCTCGATCATTCTCCCACACTGATCCCGATCACTCTTCCACTCT
>NW_025209063.1:14651-15925 GCF_004010195.1 Chiloscyllium plagiosum | reverse complement strand
GTTGTGAATCAAATTACAATTTTAGGGTAGCTCAGTGATTAGCTGTGCTGCCAGGGCCCTAGGTTCGATTCCAGTTTTGGACAACTGTCTCTGTGGGACTTGCACATTCTCCCAGTGTCTGCAATGGTTTCTTCCAGGGGCTCCAGTTTCCTCCCTAATGAGAGAGCAGCCCCATGGTCTGGTAGGACAATGCTGCCTTTACCTTTTACACAGTGATGCCACTGTGTCTCTGGGGTGGGGAGAGGGAATGCTGAAGGTCGTGGATGGGACACCACTCAGGCACAGTGCTTTGTCCTGGAGGATGTTCACTTTCTTTAATATTGTTGGGGGCTGCACCGATGCAGGCAAGTGGAGAATGTTCCAACACAATCCTGATGTGTGCCTTATAGAGAGCAAACAGACATTGGGGAATCACGGGTTTGGGGAAACTGAGGTTGTTCTCCTAGTAGCAAAAGCAATTGAGAGGAGCTGTGACAGAGGGGTTTAGAAAAGTTACATGTTATAATAATAAACCTTATACCCATCAGCTCATTATACAAGGATTACAGGACACACATTAAAGGTTTGGGAAGATTCAAAGGAGAACTTTTATGCAGCAAATGGGATTCGGATGGAATACAATACTCACACACACTGAAAATATCCAGGTCCCGATGAATTGACGAATTCAATCAGAGTTTGGTGTTACAATGACTGAGATTAACATCTGAATGTCCACCTGTAGTATCCTGTAATACAAGTTTATAAAATCCATCACTGTCAGTTCAGGTTAGAAACTCGCACCATCCCCTCCTCCTGGCCCAGGATGACTGGACACATTACCCCTTGTGGAGGTCAGCAGTCAGTTCAGGTGGAAATCTATGTGGGTTTCTAGGAGTTTCCACCTTGGGACTTCATGTGACTGAACAGGGCAGATCTTTGACACATGGGACAGAATATTCCAAGAGTCAGTGAGATGTAGAGAGCAGGATTTGCTTCTTGTTTTCATTCCGTGTTGCCGCTGTGCCTCATCAATAAGACGTGGGGTGTGAAAGGCTCATGCAGCTCGATGGGCAAGTTGCCTCCATTCTGACCAATGGACAGCAAGCTTCTCCCATGAAGTATCTCTAAAAACCAGAGCAACTCTGCATGCTTCACACTGCCCAGTGCTCCCAGTAAATGTTTAGAAGGGGGGAGGGGAACTCCTGGAAAAGGCATAACTGTAAAGTTCTAAGAGGATTGTGAAGAGAGAGATGCACAGGAGAAGGGGGCAACAAGTTGCCAGATGGAGTATA
>NW_025209063.1:12579-14388 GCF_004010195.1 Chiloscyllium plagiosum | reverse complement strand
AGAACAGAGTGCTATTTACATGGTGGAAACTGTAGAAAGCTGCACCACAAAGGGACCAGGGGTAATTGTGCAGGAGAAACTGAAAGCTAGCAGATTCTGGGTCAGTCACGGAATCAAGGGTTCTGCTTCAGATTCGTCAAGTTTAAGGCAACACCGACACGGGTCATGGGTTTCAGTAACAATGGAGCTGGGGTGAGGGGAAGACAAGCAATATTTTAGAGATTGGAATTCCTGGTGTTTGTGATTGTGTAGATGTCTGATCAGAAGGTCACCTTGGGGTCAGATATGAGAGCAATATTGTGAAGAGTGTAGTTCTACCTCAGACTGCACCCAGTGAGAGGGAGGGGCTCTGCAGTAAGGGAAAGGAATTTGTTCTCGCAACTGAGGGTAATGGGTTTAACCATAACAATGTTTCTTTGGAGGAAATTGCAGTTAATTGAGTAGTGGGAATGTGATAAGCAGTTTGGTAACTGAGTAACAGTGGAGCAATGGAGAGGGATGGTGGGGAGGGAGAGCTGGGCATTGTCAGTGTACATGTGAAACCTAACACAGTGTTTTTGGACGATGTCACCTCCTGGCAGTGCGTAGGTGAGAAACAGGAGGGACCAAGGATAGATCCTGGGGGGACACCAAATACAAGGAATTCAGAAAGGAAAGGGAGAGTGGAGGTGGAGCAGGATTTACAAATGATGGTGAGATCAAATGCTAGTGTTTTTGCAGAATGGATGAGAAGGACATAACCAGAAAAGACAGACAGACAGAACAAGGAGCAATACCTGTGAATTGGCGAGGGGGAGTGATGAGGAGGAAACAGAGTTGGAATGTCTGTAGTTTAGTGAGACTAGTAAAAGATCAAGGTGAGCTCTGATAAGGCTTGACAAGAGACTGGAGAAAGATGTAAGTTTGGGACAAAAATCAGGAACACCATGTGAGGCAGCTTGTCTCGGTGGGCTAGTGGGAGGGAGGGAAGCAGCAGAGGCAGCTGATCGGATTGTCTCAGTCTTAGTGACAGAGAAACTCAATATGCTCCTTACTCTTGTTGTTGGAGGGAAGGATGAAGGCGACACGATGATGGACAGTGTTTTACAAAGAAACAAAACCAGGGTTAGTCATATTTAAAATGAGTGAACAAACCTAATGTATTTAACTTTTATCCAGAATATTAAAATGTACAACTGAAGTCCTTGTTCGAATCCCAGCTTGGCAGATGGTAGAATCTGAATTCAAGAAAAAATGACTGGAATTATGAATCTCCTGATCTCCATGGAACTATTGTCAATGGCGAAAAAATCCTGCCAACCTGACAGTCACCCAACAAGCTACTCACTGTATTAATCACTGCAAAGTCTCAACAAAGGAATGAAACTGGATGGACCACTTGGCATCTAACAAGGCATTAGGAAATACAACCACAGAATCAGCCCTCTCGACTCTGCAACATCCTGCTCACTAACATCTGTTTTTTTGGGGCCAAAACTTGGCGAGCTGTCTCACAGATTAGTCAAGGAACAGCCTGACATAGTCATACTCACAGAGTAATCCCTGACAGATAATGGCCAGACACCACCATCACCATCCCTCGATAGAGAGTGTGATGATGGAAAAGCACAACAGGTCAGGCAGCATCCAAGGAGCAGGAGAATCGACGTTTCGAGCCTAAGCCTTTCATCAGCCTGACCTGCTGTGCTTTTCGAGCACCAGACTCTTGACTCTGATCTCCAGCATCTGCAGTCTTCACTTTCTCCTGAAATCTCTGGATATGTCCTGTCACCCCAGCAGGACAGACCAGGCAGAGGTGATGGCACAGTA
>NW_025209063.1:9800-11696 GCF_004010195.1 Chiloscyllium plagiosum | reverse complement strand
TGTCCATGACAGTATCGGTAAGAGCGACCATCCCACAGTCTTTTTGGAGACAAAGCCTCACCTTAAAGTTGAGAAAAACCTCCATTGTGCTGAGTGGTACTATCACCGTGCTAAATGGGACAGATGTACGAACTCAAACTGGATCTCTCTGAGGCACTGTGGGATAACAACAGCAGCAGAACTGTACTCCAGCACAATCTGTAATCTCATGGGTTTGTACATCCCGCACTCACCCAACACAATGGACAATAAAGGACAGCATGCCATGAGCAGCACCAGGCATACCTAAAAATGAAGTGCCAACCTGGTGAAGCTACCAAGCAGGACTATCTGCATAATCAAACAGCATCAGCAGCAAACAACAGAGCTAGGTGATCCCACAACCAATCGATCAGATCAGAGCTGTGCCACACCCAGTTGTGAATGGTAATGGACAATTAAACAACGCGTTGCAGGAAGCACCACAGATATCCTCACCCTTACTGATGGAGGGGTTTCACACATCCATGCAAAAGTTAAGATGACAGCATTTGCAGTAATTTTCAGCCAGATGCAAAGTGAGATGATCCATCTCAGCCTTCTCCAGTGGTTCCTAATGTCACAGATGTGAGCTTTAAGCCAGTTCAATTTAGTTCGAATAATATCGAGAAATGGTTAAGTAGTGTAAAGGCTATGGGTCCTACTAACATTCTGGAAATAATACTGACAGCTTGTGCTCCAGAACTTGCCACCCACCAAGCCACATATCGCTCCAGCACTGGTATCGACTGGCAATGTGGAACATTGCCCAGGGATGTTCAACACAAAAACACAGGGCAATCCAACACAGGCAATTTCCCTCTGTCAGTCCACACTCCATCAGCAGTAAAGTGATGGAAGATGTCATCAACGGGGCTATCAAGCAGCAGCTGCTCAGCAACAGCCAGCTGAGCGACACTCATTTTAGGCACCACCAGGGCCACTCAGCTCCCGATTGTGTTACCGCCTGATTCACAACCTGACATCCAGCTGAATCCAGAGGTGAGGTGACAGTGACAGCCCCAGCCCTACTCCAACACCATTATTTCACCCTCATCTCAGGTCATATACTGAAACTCTCATCCATCGTGTGTTATCTCCAGACTTAATTATCCTGGCCAGCCTCCAAAATTCAACCTCCCTGTAGTCTCAAGAAAAATTGAAAGCTCTATCGCCCACATGCTCACTTCTCCCCAGACATGTTCATCAGTCAAAAGGCTCCTATTCATAAGCAACAACAATTTAAAATTCTCATTCTTGATTTGATTACTGGCTGTGATCATCCCTAGCTCCCTGCACCACACATCCTTTGAGACCTAAACAACCCATTTTCTTTGAGACTCCCAATGATTTGTTAATTCATTACTTCAACTGTGTGGCTGATTCTACAGTTGCTAAAGCAACATGGTCTGGAATTTGCAGACAAAACCTCACAGGTCTGCTTTCCAACGTTAAGACATCCCTCAAAACCTGCTTTTTGGCAATGCTTTTGGTCCCCTGACCTAATATTTCCATCTCTGGCCTTATATCTAAAATTCTCAACAGTATTTTTGTGAAATTATAAGCATGATAATAAAACTACAAACTGTTCTTGATTTGGACATTATCTTCAAATAATCACTGTTTCTGTAATGAATAATCTGTAACATCTCTTACCCAACCCCATTGTAGCAGCACCTTCACCACACAAAGTGCAGCTGTACAAGAAAGTCAAACATCACCCTCTCCACAGGCAACAGGGCTTTGGCATTAATCACTGGTATCTGTGGAAGGAGAAACACAGTTGATGTTTGAGGGAGTGCAAAATGGATTACAGGGAATGAAAATGGTGCAGAATTTGATAGTCAGAAATGGAAGGAAAATACACTTGCTTATTGG
>NW_025209063.1:6516-9630 GCF_004010195.1 Chiloscyllium plagiosum | reverse complement strand
AACAAACCCCAATTAAAAGGGTCATAAGGATCAGGGGAAGGTACAGATGGAGGGAGTAGATAATGGTGAAGAAAGAATATGCCTAACAATGACCTACAGCGGGATGAGGTCAAATGGCCTTGTGAGGCCAGAATAAGCACTTTGTCATGGACAAGGCCGGATAAGGCAAGAGATAAACCGGAGTAATGGGTGCCGGTCTTAGGGAAGTGGAAGATGTAAACAGGGGAGGAGCAATGTAAAACAAAAGAAACCAAATTATATAAACGTTGTGTATTTATTGAATTTGGGGTGTGTATGTCCCTTGCCTTATAGGCACTGGACATCACACCCTCTAGCAAGAGTAAAATAAAGTACACTACTGATTCAGATTTTGTCTCGGACTGCAATTATTGAAGTGTGTGAGCTTTGTTTCTCACAGTACAGTAATAAATAGACCAAAAATACACGCATTGTTCGAGACTGAGGAAGCTAGATATTGACAAAGTGGTCATGAGGGAGCCCAGAGGTGAATCAGAGCAGCATTGGCTGCTATGATCCCAATGACTCTCTACCAAAGAAAGGCTGCACATGCGCCTGGCTGCACCTTGCCCCCTACAAAGATGGCGGCTTCGCACGTGTCCAGTGAATCGTTGTCCCGAATAAAGATGGCGGCGCTCACTCAGTGCTGCAACCGCGCTGAGGCAATTCCCCGTTTACTGCAAACACGGGACTGGGACGTTCAAATTTGTGTTTTCCGACGTGCACAATTTGTTTGTAAAAACTCTCCGCTCATAGCAACACAGTTTTTCTCCCGTTTCCCTGTTTATTTCTTTCCTTACCGTATCCTTTCTCTCCATAACTTCCCGAACATCCATTACAGCGACTCTGCGCCGCGCGCGAGGGTGATCACATGGAGAAAGTGAGGTCTGCAGATGCTGGAGATCAAAGTTGAAACTTTATTGCTGGAACAGCACAGCAGGTCAGGCAGCATCCAGGGAACAGGAGATTCGACGTTTCGGGCACAGGCCCTTCTTCAGGAATAAGCAGAGAGTGTTCAGCAGGAGAAGACTGAAATCTTTGTAGAGAGAGTCAGAGAGCTTCTTCAAGGAAGGCATCCTTGTAAGAGGATTCGCAGTAGGTTGAAATCTTCGAGGAGAAAGTGAGGTCTGCAGATGCTGGAGATCAAAGTTGAAACTTTATTGCTGGAACAGCACAGCAGGTCAGGCAGCATCCAGGGAACAGGAGATTCGACGTTTCGGGCACAGGCCCTTCTTCAGGAATCAGATGGTTTAGTTTACCTCCCGCCCTTCATTCACTTTGATTGGTTGGAGGACCAACCTCCAGCTGGGTCCTCCAGATCCGCCCACCATAATTACATTGGTCCGGTGCTGACATCAATCGCGCGGGGTCACTTTTTTGACGAGAACATGCGCAGTGTTTCCTGCTTGAGCTGATATGTTGGGTCATGTGATGGGAGAGTTTACTAAGAATTCCCTTTGTGTGAGCTCTGCAGTAGATTTCCTTTATTCATGGAGGGAATTGCCTTCCTGCTCATGACTGTATAGCTATGATTGATGAATCAATGCCATCTGAATCAGTACATAAACTGCCCACTTTCACAACATCTGAGATGTTTAGCACATTGTATCACGCTCTTCTTTGGAAACCAAAAAAAAACATGAAATGGAGCCTCAAGAAATCGGAGCAGGAGTCGGCAATTCATCCCTTTCAGCTTGTTCCCCCATTCTATTAGATCATGGCTGGGCCAACCCAGTCCTCAACACCTCTTTTATGCTTGATCCGCATAGCCCTCAACTGCTCAATATTTCAAAAATCTATCTGCCCTCTTAAAATAATTTGAGATAGAATCATAGATTCCCTACGATGTGGAAACAGGCCCTTCAGCCCAACAAGCCAGAACAACCCTCCGAAGAGTACCCAACCATTCCCCTCCCACATTTAACTTTCACAATTGTTTGGGTGAGAAAATTCTAGCCATTCACTGAGAGAAAAAAATTCTTTACTTTTTCTAAAATGAATGTTCCCTTATGTAATGTCCCCTGGTTCCTAAATTGTGCAATTAACGTTTACGTAGCACCTTATCATTTGCATTTTTAAAATCCAAATACGGAACATCATTGGATTGCCCTTTATCAGCCCTGCTTGTTATCTCCTCAACGAACTGTCGTAAATTTGTCAAATCTAGTTTCTCTTTCACAAAACCCCGTCTACCATGTTTTTCTAAATGTCCTGCAATTTGTAGATTCTTTCAGTAGATTTGCTAAGTATGATTCCCCTCTCTTAAATCCATGCGGACTCTGTCCAACCCTATCACTGTTCAGTAAAAAAACTTGACTGTACTCCAATATAGTTACTAAATGTATCTGTATTTCTTTTTAAAAATTGATTACTTATAAATGCTGGACCCATGCAAAATCATTAAATTAGTGACTCTGAATTTGGGTTATAATGTTTTTTTTTGTTAATTAGTGACTCTGAATTTGGGTAATAATATTTTTTCTGTTAATTCCTTTATGTACTGTGTTATGCAGACAGCGCCAAGCGATCACTTTCAATTGTGAGTAACTTTGAAAATAATATATTTTTAAAATGACATCCCAAAATGCTGCCTCATTATTGTGCAAGGAGGATTTTACATTCAATAGTTTGCAGGTAAAATTGAACAGATTTTTGCTGCAATTTGGCCAGACTGCAGGTTACACCAAAGTGGCAACTCTGTTATCAAATTCTTACTTGACACTGCCCAAGGTGATACTGATGGGACTTCACTTTGCCATTCTTGTTCACCAGCTTTATTTCCAGGTTTAATCATATAATCATTCTAGAGCTTGTAATTTTAGACAACTTCTCCTTTAGGTCCATATGTAATATCATACTGAAATGTTGCACTGAATGGTACTAAATCTGAAATTAGTCTCTAATCTGATAGTAACACGCTCCGTCCCTTCTACATATGTATTGGCATAAGTCTATACCAGTTATTTTTCTGAAGCCTGTGATTCCTGATGAAGGGCTTATGCCCGAAACATCAACTCTCCTGCTTCTCGGATGCTGCCTGACTTGCTGTGCTTTTCCAGCATGACACTTTTCGACTCTGATGTCCAGCTTCTTTGG
>NW_025209063.1:3796-5559 GCF_004010195.1 Chiloscyllium plagiosum | reverse complement strand
TAGATTAATTTTGGATATCTGGTCAGCATGGGCAAGTTGGACTGAAGGGTCTGATTTTGTGTTGTACAACTGTGACTTCATTCTCTCAATTATTCAGAAGTTCAATACTTCGAGGAGGAAAAGGAGAATTTATGCAGAGAATGCACTTGAAATGATGATTGAGGTATATCAAACTCACATTGTTTCATGACCTTTTCCTCTGGTTTCTTCAATGAACAAACTTGTTTTGTTATCTGAATAACTATGTATCATGTAATTTGTTCCGCACAAAATATTTCGTTAGGATCTAGTGAACTATTAAGAAGTGTTCATGTTTAAAATTTAGGCAGCGTGATTGTTAAGCAAGAAAAGGTTGGCATTTTACTCCCACTGAATCATTGCTGTATAAAAGGTAACAAGCTTTTTATCTGTTCTGGGCACTGAATATATGGAAGTCAATTCTGAAGGATAAAATCCTTGTTGGTAATGTTCCCACATATGTGGAGTAATTGCTTCTGGTCACTCTTCAGGCTATAGAGGCTCGGAAAGAAATGAGTTGGTCAAAGTTAGTTACATCATTTGGATGGACTATGCTCATTGGGAAACTTGCAGGATCTGTAGAAGAAACACGTGTTTCAGAGTCTATCCAATAAACCTGAACATTGTGAAAAAAATAACAGAGCTTGGGACCCGACTGGAGCAGCAATGAAGCTCGTATTTTTTTTTTTTAAATTTCTGAGCTTGCCAAATTATAGTTGGTAAATGCAGGTGACATTATCAAAGCACTTTTCACACTACCCAGCTAGGAATTTGGTCCCAATTCTGTCAGTCCATCCATTCCTATGGATAACAGGTATTTTAAATGTGAGCACTCCATTTAACTATTTGAATTGAATACTTCAGTGGTTACGTCCTCTTGGATTCTTAATTTCAAATTACTCAATGTGATTTTTTGTCCCCCCCCTGAATTTGCCAAGGACTGGTC
Organism: Chiloscyllium plagiosum; assembly: GCF_004010195.1. NCBI lineage: Eukaryota > Metazoa > Chordata > Chondrichthyes > Orectolobiformes > Hemiscylliidae > Chiloscyllium > Chiloscyllium plagiosum. Next base: position 4,595 of record NW_025209063.1, on the reverse strand, counting down.
AGTTCTGGAATATTCCAAATATTTACAATAGATGCATTCACACTATTGAAGGCAACCTGGCAGATTTGAATACCATTCAGGTAGTCAACAACAAGACAAAAATAACTTTATGAATTGCTTACTGTACACCAACAACGCAAGCCAAGTATTAGTGAAACCACAGATTGTCTCCCATGGATTCTCAAATCTAAACAGTGCATTCCAGATATGCTCACTGTCACCATCTGGGAGCAGTGTCCCAAAGTGCTCCCAGAATTTAGAAAGCACACACATTGCCCTCCAAAGATAAATCTGCTGTCACAGGCTTCACTCTTATTGCATACAATAACATTTATTGTCTAGTTCTTTAATGTGACAAATGATTTTACAAACAATTTATAAAATATTTTAAATCCTGAAGAAATTTGATGTCAGCCCTTTGTAGAAGTGAATGGAAAGTGTGATGTTTGCTTGACCTTTGGCTCTATGTATCAGACTGAACTGAACCTTGAGCAAGATGTGGGATGGTTCCCACACACTTTGTTTAACAAAACAAAGATTATGCCCTGAGATTTAAATGTTCAATCAGGTTTAATAAGAATCCTTCCAAAAATTGAGAGTTTGACTTCAGCTCCTTTAAAGAGACATGCTCTTGGCATTCAATTTTGTGACATGTGATCATTCTTTGATAAAGGTGGCTGTGTGCAACACTGCTGGATGTTGTGCTGAAGTGCCTCATTGGGTGGCTGAGCTTTATTACTGGTGTAACTTGGCTAATTTTGAGATGGAATGTCACTGAGTTAAATCTTGTTTTTAAACT
>NW_025209063.1:2840-3782 GCF_004010195.1 Chiloscyllium plagiosum | reverse complement strand
ATCTATTTTGTAAATAAAGTTCACTATAGAAAGCACAGTGCTGGAGAACCGCAGGTCCAGCAGCATCTCTGAGGGGAATAAAACATTATAAGTTCAAAGTCTCATGACCTTTTGTCCGTTCAGAAGAAGTCAGTGAACTTGAAATGAAACATTTTTTTCTCTTCACCGATGCCCTTAGAACTGCTGACTTTCTCCAGCACTTTGTTTCTGGGGTTCGGATCTCCAGCACCTACAGTTTATTGTTTTGTTATCGATTCTATGATTTGACTTGGGGAGCGAGAGGCAGCAACTGTGATCAACGAGGATAAAACTCCCCAACCACGGAAAACAAACCAGTTCTTTATACTTTGCAAAACACGACTGTAAATAAGAAATGCAATTAAGCAAGTGCAAGGTGGCATACCACCTGCCTTGTCTCAAACTTGCTACTCATCTTTGAGAACTAATCTGTCAGAATTCTGTTTGCTCACTTTCTTTGAGATCACAGTCCACAAATGTCCCAGTTCCAATTCCTGGGCCGGGCCCAGTTACCACATTGCAGTGGGGTGGGGAGCTTTGTGTCAGCCTGAAGTTTTTGTTAAGAGCAACATTGCAGGTTGAAGTTGACGGAATTGACTAATATTGCGTCATCAAACTTGGAGGAAATTCTTCTGAATGTATTGATTAACTGGACTGAGCCTTTTTACATGCAGCCCTGTTAGTAGTGCTGTCATATTCTAAAGTGAAGTATCATACAATACCAGGTTATAGTCCAACAGGTTTAATTGGAAGCACACTAGCTTTCGGAGCGCCGATCCTTCATCAGGTGATTGTGTGTGCAGGGCACAATTCTAAGGCACAAAATTTATAGCAAAAATTTACATTGTGATGTAACTGAAATTATACATTGAAAAATACCTTGGTTGTCTGTTGAGTCTTTCATCTGTTCGAATACCATGATAG
>NW_025209063.1:0-1830 GCF_004010195.1 Chiloscyllium plagiosum | reverse complement strand
CCAGAGGTGAGGGTGACAGCCCAGTCCCACTCCAAGACCACTATTTCAACTTCAGTGATATCACCTGACCTCAACACAGTCTCAGCTCATTTGCTGAAACTCTCTTTCATTCATTTGTTATCTCTAGATTTCATGATCTAAACTCACTCCTGGCCAGCAACCCACACTCACCTTCCCTATAATCGCCAGAATACTGAAAACTCTACCGCCCAAGTGCTCACTTGTACCACAACTTGCTGATCCATCAAAAGGCTCCCATTTATAAGCAACAACAATTTACTTTCGCACCTTTGATTTAATTCCTGGCTATAATCATTCCTATCTCCCTGCACCACACACCATTTCCTATCTCAATAACTCATTTTAGTTCAGATTCACAACAATGTGTTCATTTTTGAGTTCACCTGTGTGACTGTTTCTATAGCTTCCAGGGCAACATGGTCTGGAATTCCCACCCTAACCCTCTAAGATCTGCTTTCTTCCTTTAAGGCAGTCCTGAAAAACTGCTTATTTGGCAATGGTTTTGATCACCAGACATTATATTCTTCATTTGTTGCCTTATGTCAAAAGTTCTCAATACTTTTGTGATATTAAAAACATGTTGATTTGTACAGAAATCTTCTACTCTTCACTATCGCTGAGTGAATAATCTGTTATGTCTCTCACCTAACCACGTTGTGAGAGCACCTTCATCATACAAACTGCAGCAGTACAAGGAAGTCAAACATTACCCTCTCCACAGGCACCAGGGCTTTGGCAATGATCACTGGTATCTGTGGAAGGAGAAATACACATGATGTTTCTGGGAGTGCAATACAAATTGTAGGGAATAAAAATGGTGCAGAATTTGACTGTCAGAAATAGATGGAAAATCCAATCACTTGTTGGAAAAAAGAACTCTTGACTGTCAAAGATATTGTGGGGAAAAAAACTGATAATGAGCAGCATATTGTCGGGAGCCGGGCAGCAGCGGACAATTCATTTTCAAAAGGGTCTGTGAACGTAATAGTAAAATACTAAACAGAGCAAAAATACACTCATGAGAGACTGAAGAAGCTAGATTATGAACAAATGGACATCAAGGAGACCAGAGGTGAATCAGGACAGTGTTCACTTTTTGAGATGACTACCACCGAAACAGACTCTTCGTTCCAACCGTGTATGCCAACCAGATATTCTAACCTAATCTATTCCCATTTTCCAGCACTTGCCCGACATCCCTCTGCACACTTCCTATTCAAATGCCTTTGAAATATTACTATTTTAGTTGCCCTTTAGGCCCCTTTTGAATTTTCCCCAGTCACCCTAAACCTCTCTCCTCTTGTTCTGGGCTCCACCAACCCAAGATAAACACCTCGTCTATTTACGCTATCCCTGCCACTCATGATTTTATAAACCTCTTCAACATCACACTTCAGCCTTTGACACTACAGGGAAAATGGCCCGAGCCTATTATGCCTCTCCCTGCAACACAAATCCTCCAACTCTGGCAGCTTGAAAATCTATTCTCAAACCTTCAATGTTTCAGTGCCTCCTTTTGATAGGAGGGAGAACAGAATTGTAAACAATATTCGAAAAGTGGCCTACCCAATGTCCTATCCAGCTCCCTTACTCAATGCTCTGACAAATAAAGGAAAGCATACCAAACAACTTCTTCACTATCCTCTCTACCTGTGACTCTACTTTCAAGGAACTATGAACCTGCATACCAAGGTTTCTTTGTTCAGCAAGACTCTTCAAGGCCTTACGATTCAATGTGTGAGTCCTGATCTGATTTGCATTTCTAAAACGCAGCATCACATATTGATCTAAATTAAACCCTATCTGCCA
>NW_025209062.1:12965-15924 GCF_004010195.1 Chiloscyllium plagiosum | reverse complement strand
ACCACTTCTCGTTCCGAGCCAATGCGAGAACTCAGGAACAGGCAAAACACTGAAAGGCTCGAAGGGCGACGACCCCGGAGTAAGAAAGCTTGTTCCTCGTGACATGGATGTGTCTGCAGAGAGTGGGATCAGACTGTACCCGGTGTCTCCACAATGAATGTCCCAGGCTTTATTATGGAAAAGTAAAAATGAATGTCCCAGGCTTTATTATGGAAAAGTAAAACTGATAGACGACAATTGTAATTCTCGGCGGAGAGGCTGAATTATGAATTCACTAATCGCCTCCCCTAAGCGATGGGGCAGGCAGGGTGGTTCCTTGTCTTTGTGGCGCAATTGGTCAGCGCGTTCGGCTGTTAACTAAAGGGTTGGTGGTTCGTGACCATCTAGGGGCGGTGTGTTCGCTGCTCTCTCTCCAGCTGCGCAGTCGTGTGTTTTTAATGGGGTCAGGCAAAGAATTTACAGAACAGCTGCTTCTCATTCTGTCTCCCTGCTGCCATTTTTCCCGTCTCCAGGAACCGGCCCCTCTCTACTGGCAGAAAATTAAGCCGTTTTGTTTCTAAACTTTTCTCTGACACCTGAGTGACCAGTGACATGCATTGCCCTCCTTAACAGAGAACAGGAGAAGACCCCGCAGACCTCCACAAGTGTGTCATCTCAACTGTGCACATTGGGCCAGTATATCAATGTGAAATATTTATGTCGAAGTATTTTGGGAAGCAGATGAGAAGGCGAGGTACATAACAGTATGCCGTGATACGGGAAAGCTGCTAAAGACGTCATTGAGTGAATAGGAGAAATGGTTTCCCTTCTGGGTTATGCTCCCATCACGCACCCGCAAACATTTCGCTGACGCGCAAATATAAACTCTGTCTAAATTCCCACGTTCTGTTTTATCGAATTGTGATTTCGCTCAAAAGCACAAAATTTCAACACTCCCAAAATTCAAACTTTAACAAAGTGCTCATAAACATACTTTGCGAACACCTGGAAAACATTCAGCCAAACTTACCTGGGGAATTTCGGTTTGAGTGCTCTTGAACTTTAAGTGGAAGGACGGGACGTTTGCCTCGAGACTGCGTAATGCGGAGATGTGTTCCCCATGTAAACTGGTAGAGATTGGCCATCCCAATACTTCCCGATGCAGGGTTGCCCTGACCCACCGGGAGGTTTCTTTGATAAACTATCCCGCAGGCTTCGAGCCGACCGTGACGTCATAGGGCGAGCCCCCGGTGATGGCCTGCAGCTGCTGTGACACAATAATGATGCTGGCCCCGGAACATGAATACGAATTAGTTCATGAGTCACGTGGTACTGACTCATTCAATGGAGTGTTCTTCCAACTTCACGGATTTATATATAAGAGGAGGTAAATGGGCAGGGCTTAGACCTAGGGTCCACTCTTCCTTCACTCTCAACTGCAACAGCCGAATATGTAACACCTGCCCATTTACCTGCTACCTCCTGAATATCCAAGGGCTCGAACATACCTGCAAGGTGAAGCAGCACTTTGCCTGCACATTTGCCACAATCTAGTCTACTGCATTCGCTGCTCACAATGTAGTTTCCCCAACGTAGCATGAAGCATAAACTGGCTGACTGTTTCGCAGAACATCTCAATTCTGCCCGGAAAAAAGGCCCTGAGCTTCTGGTTGCCCGCCACTTTAACACGCCACTCTGTTCCCTGGCCAACATCTCAGCCTCAGGCATGCAGCAGTGTTCCAGCAAAGCTCAGCTCCAGATGGAAGAACAACGCCTCATTTTTCACTTGAAGACCCTCCAGCCCCATCTACAGTTTGATGATTTTAGGGCCTGAAATCCGCCATGTCCTATTCTCTCCTATTCACGTAATGTCGTCTTTAGCAGCTTTCCCGTCTAAGGGCGCTCTGTTCTGCACCTTGCCTTCTCATTTGCTTCCCAAAAAACTCAACATAAATATTTCACATTGGTATACTGGCCCAATGTACACAGTTGAGGTGACACACTCGTGGAGGTCTTCGTGGTCTTCTGCTGTTCTCTGTACCCTATGTTGAGGAGGGCAGTGCTTGTCACTGGCCACCGGGGTATCAGAAAAATGTTTAGAAATAAAACGGTTGAATTATCTGACAGTGGAGAGAGCCCGGTTCCTGGGGATGGGACAAAAAGCACTAAGGAGACAGAATGAGAAGCAGCTGTTCTGGAAACTGTTTGCCGCTTGCAATTCTAAGAGCAATCTCAAATGTATTTCACACTGAGCAAGTCTCAGCTAGTTCAAAAGGTGGGTCGGGTACGGGCGATGGGGTGCGCCTGGTATCTAGCTCGTTGGTCTCGGGGTATGATTCTCGCTTTGGGTCTTCTACTACTCCAACTTGCCAGAGATGCGGTGTTTGAGGAATGTCAGCAATGAAGCGAAATTGGAAAATTGTGACTGCTCTCCACGGAGAACAGAAGCCTTGCAAATCATGAGAGGCCGAGACACAGGAAATAATGTTGTGAAAATGCTCCCACGCCTGAAAGGATCCACAACGATTCGGCAGAGTTTTAAAGTCAGGAGGGAAACAAGGGCATTAGGAAGAACGTTTTCGTACAGGGAGTGGTTAGTGTCAGTAAATCTCTATCTGACATTGACAAAGAGGAAGATTCAATGGACCCGAAAGGGAATTCGGTGGTCATGTTCAGATGTGAAGATTTACACGGAAAAGGCACGGAAATACGAACTGAGACACACGTTTACTAACAGGGTAGAACCGGCAGATCGAAGGTGGGCCACATGGCCTCCGTCTGCGGTGTGACACATGTTGTGATTCAGTGTGAAATCACAGTTCGACCAACAGAATGTGGGAATTTAGAAAACAGTTTATATTTACACAGCCTCCATACGTCTGCGAAACAGCATATTACACGGCAGCAGTGGAGATCTTTGACATCAGTCTCAAACGTGCATGCCACACGCCAGACAAAAGGCTGAAGGGACCTGTGGAAA
>NW_025209062.1:10641-12578 GCF_004010195.1 Chiloscyllium plagiosum | reverse complement strand
AGCCGCACACGGGTAGGATCGAATTCAGGTCCCGTTATGAGACAGCAGTGTTAACCACTGAGCCGCAAAGCCACATTATTTGCGATCGTATTCATTCCCTGCAATAATTCCCCACTCCGGTTCAGACGTGAATGACAGGACGATCAGCATTTCGAAAGCAGCATCACCATACAGACACAGTTCCCATGTCTAGGACACATATCACCGATTGCGAATCACCTCGGAGAGATTATAGTGACAGAGTCACATGGAAATGATTGACTGAACGGCTTCAGGCTGCGGCGGAATGACGTCACGCGTTTATGCCGTCCCTCTCCCTGTCTCTGGGACAGAGCGGCTGAGGGATAAACAATGGCTCATTTTCCACTGCATCTGGGACAGTTGGGGCTCAGATGTTCACTGCTGCCCGTTCGCAGCAAAGAAACAGACGCCCGTGTTAGAAAAGTCTTTCTGCAGGATTGCTGTGTGAAGACGAATTCTGATCCCCGAGCCGGCTGCACACAAATACACTGATATGAATTTACCTGAGGGAACAGTTTCCGGTGTCCATTTCGCTCTGTCCCACCAGCACAGCATCTTGCTGTCTCTTTGATTACAGACCTTTGTAATGTAGTTAAAACTTGCCCATTTCCTACGCATTCGTGGAACTGACGTCTCCCATCCCAAGTGATTGACAGAGAGCCGAAGAGCGAATGGGCTCTGCCCTCCCGCAGAACAGGTTGCAAGTCGAAACAAAATGGTTTAATTATCCGCCAGTGGAGAGAGTCCAGTTACTGGGAACGGGACAAACAGCAGCGTCCTGGGCGCAGGGAGACGGAATGAGAAGCAAATGTTGTGGAATCTCTTTGCTGCTTGCGATTCTTGGAGCAACTCAAAGGTATTTCATACTGAGAAAGTCTCAGCTGCTTCAGGGGAGGGCGCTTGGAGAGTCCGGGGTCAGGGCAGCGCGCGCCTGGGATTTCCTGTGGGTCGTTGGTCTAGCGGTATGATTCTCCCTTCCGGCCTTTTGTTGGCCGCATTTGCGAGAGATCCTGGGTTCGAATCCCAATCCTCATTACGGAAGTTGTCTTGTGTCGAAACACCGGCGCAAATTTCTCCAAAAGAGATCGGATTGCCTGAAGGAGGGATGGGGCCGAGCTCCCATTACAGCGAACAGGGTAAAAGGAAACACTTGCTCAAAGTGAAAACAAGCATTGCACATTGTTCGCCCGCGCAGACCGACTCTGAATGAATCCTCTAGCTGCATTATTTAATTGTGAGCGTGAAATTTCAGGAAGCGGGAAAGTGAAGTGATTGCAGACAGTGCTGAACAGGTTGACGTTAATGGTGCCTTGTATGAGGATTGTCAGCAATGAAGGTAGATTGGAAAGTTGGGCCAGTTCTCCTTGGAGAACAGTGGGTTGAAAGCTGGCCTGATTGACGTTTTTCAAGTCATGAGGGTCTAGACACAGGAATAATGTAATGCAAATGCTCCCACGCCTGAAAAGATCGACAACGATTCAGCAGAGTTTTAAATTCACGAGGAAAAGAAGTAAAAGTGACATTAGGAAGAACGTTTTCGTACAGGGAGTGATCAGGGTCAGTAGGTGACGCAAACATCAAACAATTATGTTCCTGAACCCATAGGACAGACGGATGGGAGTGGAAGACAAGAAGAAAGAGAGACACAGAGTGAGCGAGAAAAGGGAGAAAAGTCAGAAAAACAGAAGTTAAGAAAAAACATAGAGAGACTGAGGAAGGGATACAATTCCAGTGGGTCCCTGCTTTCTCTATGGTTTCATACACTCCCGTTCATCCATGAGAGACAGGCCCTGCTCCTAGAATCTACGACAATCTGGCTGGTTCAGGTGTGGGGGTGATGGACGGTGGTTAATCGATCAAAACTGACACTGAGACTCTAACAGTACCCACACTCATTCACACACACACACACACAC
>NW_025209062.1:5960-10614 GCF_004010195.1 Chiloscyllium plagiosum | reverse complement strand
GCTCCATCCACATGGCAATGGGAACTATGGCTGACAGGACCTGCTTTAAATACCTTCAGGTCTATGACTTAAAGACCCCTCTGTGCCCAAAACTCAGCTCTTCTACCGAGAGTATACCTCCCCCAGGGATGGAGCATTACAAGTTGTGAGTTGAGAGGAAGCGGGAGTGGTGTGAGAGAAAGCAGCAGCTCAATAGTTTAGTCCAAACTATCTGTCTGTCTGTCCCTCTCCTCCTTCCCCCACCTCCTCACCTCACACACAGATTACAGACTTAAATTCCACACAGAGACAAAGCCGCAGTTTCAAACCAGCAGCAGCCACAACACACTTACATTTAGACAACAAAACACAGTTTCTGCACCCAAAGGACACAGATTTATTTCACAAGGAAACAAGGATTTTCACACAGCTGAACACAACATTGTCTGAGTATATCTCCGAACTTGTTTGTAAAAGTCAGTGATTCTGTGTCACACTTTGACCGTATTGCGCTTCCATCTCTGTGTCAATGTCTGTTTTTCTGTGTTGATGTGACTATCTCTGCAAGCAATGGGACACAGATTATGTCGGAGGGAAGTTTGAGTGTGTCTGTCTGTGTATGAATGACAAACTGTCTGCAATGGCACACATTGTCCCGGAAGCGTGTGTCTGAAAGTTTCTTTATAGCTGTCTGTGAATCTGATTTTGTGCCTGTGAGTGTTGGTGTGTGTCCAGTTCTGCCTGTAATGGGACAAACTTTGAATCATCACGTTTATAATTCATTCTTTCAAAGTCAGAGTTTCCCTCTTTCTGAGAAATACAGTAACACAATGCCGCCTTCTGCTCACAAGCGCCACATTTCCCTGTTCCACTGCATCTGTTTCCTGGGGGAGATCCATCTTAATGAGAACAGCCGTAGCAGCACACAGCTGCCTGAGTCAGGTGTGAACTCAGAAGGTGGGATGACTGAGTAAATCCTTTCCCAGAAAAGCAGCAGGTAACAGCTTCTTACCAGTGTGTATTCGTTGGGGTTTCAGAAGGTTTTTTTGAATGGACAAATCGTTTCCCACACACAGAGAGGGGAATGCCCTCTCCCCAGTGTGAACGTACTCATGTATCAGCATTTCATGTTTGTGTTTAAAACTTTTCTCTCAATGTGAGCATTTGAAATGTCTCTCAGTGTTAACCAGTTGGTGTGCCTAGAGGTTGATAACAGAGAATGCCTTGTTACACTCAGAGCAGGGAATGGCCTCTCCCCAGTGTGATCTCACTGGTGCGTCAGGTAGGATGAGTCACTGAATCTCTTCCCACACTCAGGGCAGATGAATGGACTCTCCCCGCTGAGTGCATTCTTGTTTCTCAAGAACGGGTGATTGATTGAATCCCTTCCCACAAACAGTAGATGAATGATTTATCTCCAGTGTGACTGCATCAATGAATTTCCAGCATGTATAGACATTTGTATCCCTTCCCACACTTTGCACATTTCCATGGTTTCTGTAGTGTAGATCATGTCTTTCGATATTGGATGATCAGCTGATTCCTCACCCAGACACAGGACACGTTAATAAACTTATAGAATCCCTACAGTCGACACGTCCACACAAACCCTCTGGGGATAAAGACATCCAGACCTATTCTCCTACCCCATTACTGAACATTTACCCTTGACTAATGCACCTAACCAACACGTCCCTGAAAACAATGTGCAATTTTACATGGTCAATTCACCTAACCTGCCCATCTTTGAATTGGGAGAAGAAACCAGAGTACCCAGAGAGAGCTGGCACAGACCCAGGGAGAATGTGCAAACTCCACAGAGACAGTCGCCTGAGGCTGGGATTGAGCCACTGTGGCGATACAATCTCTCCCTGCTGTGAATGTTGGAATGCTATTCAATCTGTGGGACTGGTGCAGGACGTGTCCATTTGTCACTGAGTACACTGATCCCACAGACAAACATTGACAATCTAATGGTTTTCAAATCCTGATGAATTGACTCACTCTAAGATCCTGATAAGATATTTGCTTGGAATTCTTGCTGATAAATGTGTCTCTGTGATTCACTGTAAAACAAACTTATATCAGGAAAAATTAGAGATTGAGCAATCGTACTGTTTAAGATACTAAAAGGAGATAAGAATCAAAAAAACCTTATAGTGTGGAAGCAGGCCGTTTGAATCCACACCCATCCTCTGAAGAGCATCCCACACAGACTCACCCCATATCCCTGCATTCCCCATGGCTTACCCACCCAGCCTGCACATTATGGGCAATTTTGCATGGCCAACCTACCTAACCCTTATACCGTTGAATTGTGGGAGGAAACAGGAGCACCGAGAGGAAACCACACAGACATATGAAGAAAGGGCAAACTCCACGCAGTCACCCGAGTCTGGAATCAAACTCAGGTTCCCAGAGCTGAGAGGCAGCAATGCTAACCATTGGGTCACCATGGAGTTCTTTGCATCCAGCAATTTGTGTGAAAGTCACTCAAATACTGACCGTGAAACATTACTGGACTGTCATGAAAAACTCAACTAGCTGACAAATGTCTTTCAGGGAAAGGGCGCGTTCTGGCCCTCCACAAGAGTCAGCCCTCAATGAGAGTAGAGATAGTGAGAGCAGTGGGATACTTACAGACAGATTCCTCCATCTCCATCACAGGAATAACTGACAGATCCTCACTTCAAGAAGATCAAGATCAGAGTGTTTGAAGAAGCATCACCTATAAACTCCGCTCTCAGACACAAACTATCCTCCCGTAGATACAAGTTTTTGTTTCTTTAGAGAGAGGGAGAGACAGAGAGAGAGAATTGCAGCTCACTTCCCTTCAAGAACCAGCTGCTCCGAAGCCTCTCCTTCTCAGTGCAGGAGAGACAAACGTTCCTCTTGTTTTGAGATTGTTGTGGGGAAATTCTTCCACTCTAACCCCGTGTGAACGAATTTCCCTGAGTTCAGTACTGACTCGAATACAAACATTTCCCAGCAGGTTGTTCCTAAACCCATCCAGTCCCTCCCTCCAGCACTGTCTCTCACTTTTCAACTCCATCAGCTCAGACACCCGCACTGCGCATGCTCCATAAATAATTCGGCGCTGCCTTTTGTTCACTCTGATTGGCTCGGTGTCCCGCCAATTCCAGAATGTCGTCCCGAGCTGCCCCACGTTCTATTGGGCAGGACATGCGGTCAGTCACACAAGAGCTGAAGCATAAAAGAGATATGTGTTCATCTCTGTGCCGGCGTGTGTTTATTGTCCATCCCTCGTTGTCTGGAGGGCAGTGAGTACTTAACCACAATGGAGTCACATGTAAGTCTAACCGGAGAAAGGTGAGCCCAATGGTATCTTACAATAATTGACAGTCCAGATTTTTAATGACTTAACGGAACACCCCTGTCTGGCCTGGTGAGATTTGAACATCTCTCACAGAACATTAACCAGGGTTAGCTAGGACTAGACCAGTTACATTGAGACAAAACCACTGTCTCCTGAGACAGGAATTTCCAGCTTTGGTCAACAAGAGGACACAATGTTTTAGGGAAAACAGAAGTATCTATTCAGAATTTCCATCATGAACTGACAGGAATAACTTCTGTAAAACTTCCTAATAGGATTTTAGGGAGAAGATTTACATATGAAAAGAAGAATCATAATCCATAAATCCGTGTGTGAGGAAGAATAATACTTATTGTTACGTCATGGAGATCAAACCCTGTTAATTAAACTAACCGCCCAGAAAAAGCTCATCTTGCTTCATAATCTGTTAAAATGTGAGTGACAGAATTCCTAAATTCCACTATTTAAAGAATTTTTTTTCTAACTCTGATAATGAACACTAAACAAAACCTGTTCACAAATCCTACACCCCTTTCTTTAACTACTTACCATCTGACCCCAACTCGACACAACTTAATATGCTATTCTAATAACATATTTATTAAATGTTACATTAACTTAATCTCAAGGCCACTTAGTCTCCTCTTCATTGATGTTTTCACTTTTCTAGTTGCTGATCTTCCTGGGTGCTCTTCTTTTTACTGTATTTTTCACGTGAACAGGTACCTTTGATGGAGAGTGTTTTCAATTTCTCTGAGAGCAAGGATCAGCAGTTGCTCTCCACTAACTTTCAAAATGCCGGGTTTATATCCCCCATATGACACATTAAATTCTTATTTGATTGATTTCCAGGGATCAAAGCAATTAAATTCAAATCTCATTGTCTTCTGGTATCCTGGGCATAGCTTAAATTAATTACATTTGAATTGTTGTCAAAACACCAAACCGAACACAGGTATCCATTTAACAGCCAATTGCTACATTTGAAACAGCCCGACCTTTTGCTAGCAGCTGTGGCTGTACTTTAAGTTGAGAAAAGCACTCTCTATCTTAAACTGACAATACATGCTTTCGACTTCATAACATTGCATTGATCATTTGTCCTGGACAAACACGAAGACTCCATGATGCAACCATGTAAATGTGGAGACTATGGGAAGAGATTGTAGTTACCCTGTCTAGCTGGAAATTGATTGATACAGTCACACTGGAAATAAGCTTTTGCCTGCCCTACATGTGGAAAGGGATTCACAGTGTATTCCAGCTTCCAGAAAAATTTGCTTATCACACTGAGGAGATACCGTTTAGCTGAACCTCCTGTGGAAAGTGTTTCACACA
>NW_025209062.1:0-5118 GCF_004010195.1 Chiloscyllium plagiosum | reverse complement strand
GTTATTCTCTATATAAATCACAACGATCCTCTTGATTAGGTTCCAGTCTGTAATTCACTCCCGAGTATGTTATTCTATACACAAACTATCCCGAACCCCTCAATTAGATTATAGCCTGTATTACACACTCAGTTTTCTGTTATACTGGATGTAATCATCCTGATTCCCTCGATTAAATTTCCGTCTGTAGCTCACTTCTGATTGTGTTATTCTGTCAGTTAACAAGCCCCATCTCTTGATTAGATTCCAGTCTATAAAACCCTTCCTTGCATCTAGCTACCTTTCAGAAAATTTCCATGTTTATTAATTTTGAACTTTTTTCAGCGACCAATCTATAATCGCCCTGTCTAATGTAAAATCACGGTCTTCCATGGCATATATTTTACCCAACGTAGCATGCGAATGTAATCGCACCCCATTCTTAATGCAGGAGTCCCACGAGCACGCGCATTGCGCGCTTACTGGCACATGGGCTGGAGTTGGGAACATGCGCATTGATGGTCTAGAAGCCGGAAGGGAGTATGATGTCAATTTCTGTCCAACCCTGACAGTGATGGTTCCGAGAAACTCCTCTCACAGATTAGATTAGATTATCTACAGTGTGGAAACAGGCTATTCGGCCCAACATCAACCCTCCGAAGAGCAACTCACCCAGACCCATTCCCCTACATTTACCCCTGGCTAATCCACCTAACACTATGGGCAATTTAGCATGGCCAATTCACCTAACCTGCACAGTTTTGGATTGTGGGAGGTAACCGGAGCACCCGGAGGAAACCCACGCAGACACGGGGAGAATGTGCAAACTCCACACAGACAGTTGCCCGAGGTGGGAACCACCGCCCGAGCTACCGTTCCGCCCTAATGGGCGGGGGGCATTTACAGGCTTTTCCTCGAGTAATGTTTGAATGTTTGACTGGAGTCGTGTGGTGAGTCTTTCTGACCTCTGTCTCATTCTCATGATAATTTTGGTGGTTTGTAGTTTACTGCGACTGTTAAGCTGCACTCCTCAAGCTTACTCATACATGGGACCTGAACGTGTTTAGCATCTATTTGCTATACCTAATTGTGCTATTCTGAGTACCAGACTTCAGATCCTTGGAGTTGGATTCTAGAGTGTGGTGCTGGAAAAGCACAGCAGGTCAGGCAGCATCCGAGGAGCAGGAGAATCGATGTTTCGGGCAAAAGCCCTTCATCAGGAAACCCTGGGGTTCGATGTCCGTTCAATGAGAATGTTGGGCATTTACTGAGCTCCTTGAGTTCAGAGGTTTAGAGCTGGAGAAGATGATAGAGATCGCGTGGGACAAGACTATGAGCAAAGATTGACATTTTATAATGGATCTGCTGCGTCACCAGGAACCTGTGTGCGTCAGCAGGCATAGCAATCATAGATTAAATGAACCTGGTGTGAGGAAGGCGAGAAGCAGCCGTGATCTGGAACGAAAGGAGGTCACTGGACCCGAAATGTTGACTGTACTGTCTGCCCATTGATGCTACCAGACCTACTGAGGTTCTCCAGCAAGTTTTGTTTTTGTTTCTGTTTCAGATTTCCAGCATCCACAGTTATTTGTTTCTTGTTTAGCCATTTGGATGACCTCAGATTTATGGGGAGTAGAATGTTTCAGACCTTCAGGTGTGTGACAGAAGAATCAAACTCAAGAGGTGACAAAGGCATAGTGTAACTTTTAGAATCAGATGAACTGAGGTGGGGCAGGGTAAGAAATTATTCCTGAGATTTGAAGAGGTGGTCCCAATGAAAGTATGGACATGCAGCTGGTAGCGCATCTGAGAGGTAAAGCATTTACCAAGCATTCACGCGGCTACTTCTGGGTGGCACAGTGGTTAGTACTGCTGCTTCACAGCGCCTGAGATCCGGGTTCAGTTCCCGCCTCAGGCGACTGACTGTGTGGAGTTTGCACGTTCTCCCCGTGTCTGCGTGCTCTGGTTTTCTCGCACTGTCCAAAGATGTGCAGGTCAAGTGAATTGGCCATGCTAAATTGCCCGTCGTGTTAGGTAAGGGGCAATGTAGGGGTATAGGTGAGTTGCGCTTCGGCGTGGCGGTGTGGACTTGTTGGGCCGAAGGGCCTGTTTCCACACTGTAATGTATTCAAATCAAATATACTTCAGCCTCACACATTTGGCATGAGGATAGATGGGAGTGGTGTTGGCAGTGTGATTTGAACTTCTCATTATTTAATTGTGTCAAGAGTTCCAAGTATCCAGATTTGGGTGTTGGGCAGGTGAAGGCAGTGCGAACCTCAGAGAGAAACTTGAGGACAATCATTTTCACTTTACTTGTTTTATTACCTGCCGACACTCTATCTGATGGTTGACAGGCTGGGAAATTGTGGGTTGGGCCTCGATCGACTGAATGTTTTATTGTTCGGGAATGTGTAAAATACCATGTTATCAGTGCTTTGATTTGCATTGCCAACCCTCTACCCTTACCGAACTTCCCATTTGATTTGAATGTCACGGACCCTCAATATTCAGGATCCAATTCTTGTCATCCTAAAACCACGTCTCTATAAGGAGTCTCAGATCACACTTATTTTCTTCAGTCAATTCGTTCACTTCTCTTACAGTGCAGCACACATTTAGACACAGTATTTAGTTTCAATTTTTGTGATCTTTCAATCCAGCTTTGATTAGTGGTACATTTATTCCCTTTGTCCCTTTCTATTGTTCTCTGACATTCACTTTCCACATTACTACATTGCTCATCTGCCTTGATTTGGAATTGCCCATCATGTCCAGGGATGTGTAGGTTAGACAGGTTAGCCATGGGAAATGCAGAGTTATAGTGTCATAGTAATACAGGCAGGAGTCAACTACTTGGCCTGTCGAGCCTGCTCCACTAATCATTGAGATAATGGCTGATCTATCCATCATCTCAGCTCCTCCTACCTGCATTATTCCATCTACCCTTAATTCCCCTCCATGGAATATCCCATCCAACTGTGTCTTGAATATAATTAATGAAGCTGACTCATCTGCTCCCTTGGGCAGATAATTCCACATCCTCAACAGTCTAGTCCCATTTGCTAGCACTTGGCCCATATCTCCTTAAACCCTTCCAATACATGGACCCATCCAGATGCCTTTTAAATGTCGTAATTATGCTAGCCTGCACGACTTGCTCAAGCAGCTAATTCCATACCCGGACCATGCTCTGTGTGAAAATGTTGTCCCTTAAGACCCTTTTATTTATTTCCCCACTCACCGTAAATGTATGCAATCTAGTTCTAAACTCCCTCAAATCAGGGAAAAGACTTTGTCTGTTTATCCTATCAATGCGGCATGATTCCTGAAGAAGGGATCATGCCCGAAACGTCGATTCTCCTGCTCCTTGGATGCTGCCTGACCTGCTGCGCTTTTCTAGCAATACATTTTCAGCCCGTATCCTACCAATGCCCCTCATCATTTTGTAAACCTCCATAAAGTCACCCCTCAGCCTCCAAGGCTCCAGAGAAAACAGCCCCAGCCTGTTCAATGTCAACGATATTTCACTCTGAGCAAGACTAAGCTGGTTGAAGAGGTGGAGCGGGGCCGCAGAAGTGGCTGCTGTGTGGCTCGTTGGTCGAGGGGTATGATTTTCGCGTTGTATCTCCTTTCGACACAGGCGTGCGAGAGATCCCGGGTTCAAATCGCCGTTTGACGTGAATGACAAGACGATCCGCATAGTCAGAAACCGCATCCCGTGGACAGAATGACAAGCTGACGTTCTGGAAACTCTTTGCTGCTTGCAGTTCTTGGAGCAAAGTGGAATGTATTTCACACTGAGCAAGTTTCAGCTGGCTCAGAGTCTCCAGTGTACATTGCTCTCTTTCCCGCCAGCTCTTTCCTATTCACTCAATGTCGTCTTTAGCAGCATTCCCGTATCACGGCGCACTGTTGTGCACCTCGCCTTCTCATCTGCTTCCCAAAAAACTTCGACGTAAATATTTCACATTGATACAATAGTGCAATGTGCACAGTTGAAATGACACACTCGTGGAGGTCTGCGGGGTCTTCTCCTGTTCTCTGTACCCTATGTTGAGGAGGGCAATGCTTGTCACTGGTCACTCCAGTTTCAGAGAAAAGCTTAGAAAGAAAACTGTTTAATTTTCTGCCAGTGGAGAGGGCCCGGTTCCAGGGGACGGGCAAACGGCAGCAGAGAGACAGAATGAGAAACAGCTGTTCATAGAGTCATAGAGATGTACAGCGTGGAAACAGACCCTTCGGTCCAACCCGTCCATGCCGATCAGATATCCCACCCCAATCTAGCCCCACCTACCAGCACCCGGCCCATATACCTCCAAACACTTTCTTTTCATATACCCATCCAAACGCCTCTTAAATGTTGCAATTGTACCAGCACCGCCACTTTCTCTGGCAGCTCATTCCATACACGCACCACCCTCTGCATGAAAAAGTTGCCCCTTATGTCTCTTTTATATCTTTCCCCTCTCAGCCTAAATCTATGCCCTCTAGTTCTTGACTCCCCGACCCCAGGGAAAAGACTTTGCCTATTTATCCTATCCATGCCCTTCATAATGTTGTAAATCTCCATAAAGTCACCCTTCAGCCTCCGACGTTGCAGAGAAAACATCCCCAGTCTGTTCAATGTCAACTATACTTCACTCTGAGCAAGACTCAGCCGGTTCAAGAGGTAGAGCGGGGGCGCAGGCGGTCCTGTTGTGTGGCTCGTTAGTCGAGGGGTACGATTCTCGCTTTGCGTTTTCGTCGACGCAGGCATGCGAGAGATCCCGGGTTCAAATCCAAGACGAGCCCGCGTTTCATGCCTTGTGCGAAGGTGCCTGTTTGATTTTTCTCAAAAAGCACCTTCGTTAAACGAGGTTGGGCTCCCTGGCGTACCAATGGGACAGAAAGCAGCGAAGTGAAATGATTGGAGATACCGTTGAATAGGTTGACGTGAGCGGTGCGGTGTTTGAGGGATGTCAGCGATGAGGCTCGATTGGAAATTTGGGACAGCTCTCTTCGGAGAACAGAAGTTTCAAATCTGGCCCGATTGAAGCTTTACAAGTCATGCGAAGTCTAGACAGAGGAAGTAATGTAGTCAAAATGCTCCCACGCATGAAAGCATCGGCAACGATTCAGCAGAGTTTTAAAGTCATG
>NW_025209061.1:12592-15924 GCF_004010195.1 Chiloscyllium plagiosum | reverse complement strand
CACTCGGGGACTCTCTGTGAATCCCTATCTCTCACACACAATCGGGGATTCCTGATCTATCACACACACTCGGGTATTCCCTATCTCTCACACACTCTCGGGGATTCCCTATCTCTCACAAACACTCTGGGATTCCCTATCTCTCACACACACTCGGGGTCTCTCTGGGATTCCCTATCACTCACACTCACTCGGGGACTATCTGGGATTCCCTTTCTCTCACACACACTCGGGGACTCTCTGGGATTCTCTCACACACACTCGGGGACTCTCTGGGATTCTCTGACACACACCCGGGTACACTCTGTAATTCCCTATCTCTCATTCACACTCGGGGACTCTCTGGGATTCCCTATCTCTCTCACACACTCGGGGATTCCCTATCTCTCTCACACACGCGGCGAATCTCTGGGATTTCCTATCTCTCACACTCTGGGATTCCCCATCTCTCACATACACTCAGGGACTCTCTGGGAGTCCCTATCTCTCACACACACTCGGGGATTCCCTATCTCTCACACACACTCTGGGATTCCCTATCTCTCACAAACACTCGGGGACAGTCTGCGATTCCCTATCTCTCAAACACACTCGGGGACTCTCTGGGATTCCCTATCTCTCTCACACTCTCGGGGACTCTCTCGGATTTCCTGTCTCTCACACACACTCGGGGACAGTTTTGGATTCCCTATCTCTCCAACACACTCGGGGTCTCTCTGGAATCTCTATCTCTCTCACACACACGGGGATTCCCTATCTCTCTCAGACACTCTGGGATTCCCTATCTCTCTCACACTCTTGGGGACTCTCTGGGATTCCCTATCTCTCACACACACGCGGCGACTCTCTGGGATTGCCTATCTCTCACACACACTCTGGGATTCCCCATCTCTCACACACACTCAGGGACTCTCTGGGAGTCCCTATCTCTCACACACACTCTGGGATTCCCTGTCTCTCACACACACTCTGGGATTCCCTATCTCTCACAAACACTCGGGGACAGTCTGAGATTCCCTATCTCTCAAACACACTCGGGGGCTCTCTGGGTGTTCCTATCTCTCACACACACTCCGGGATTCCCTATCTCTCTCAGACACTTTGGGATTCCCTATCTCTCTCACACTCTCGGGGACTCTCAGGGATTCCCTGTCTCTCACACACATGCGGCGACTCTCTGGGAGTCCCTATCTCTCACACACACTCAGGGACTCTCTGGGATTCCCTATCTCTCTCAGATACTCGGGGTCTCTCTGGGATTCCCTATCTCTCACACACATTCGAGGACACTCTGGGATTCTCTGTCTCTCAAACACACTCGGGATCTCTCTGGGATTCTCTCACACACACTCTGGGATTCCCGATCTCTCACACACACTCGTGGACTCTCTGGGATTCCCTATCTCTCACACACAGTCTGGGATTCCCACTCTCACACACACTCTGGGAATCTCTGAGGTTCCATCTCTCTCAGATACCCTGGGATTCCCTCACGCACACACTGTGTGAGTCCCTATCTCTCTCACACACCCTGGGATTCCCTATCTGTCACACACAATCCGGGACACTCTGGGATTCCCTATCTCTCACACACACTCTGGGATTCCCTATCTCTCACTCACAATCCGGGACACACTGGAATTCCCTATCTCTCACACACACTCTGGGATTCCCTATCACTCACACACACTCCGGGACACTCGGGGATTCCATACCTCCCTCACACACACTGGGATTCCCTATCTCTCACACACACTCCGGGACACACTGGGATTCCCTATCCCTCAAATAAACTATGGGATTACCTATCTCTCACACATATTCGGGGACTGTCTGGAATTCCCGATCTCTCACACACACTCGGGGTCTCTCTGGGATTCCCTATCTCTCACACACATTCGGGGACTCTCTGGGATTCCCTATCTCACACACACATTCGGGGACTCTCTGGGATTCCATCGCACACACTCGGGGACTCTCTGGGATACCCTATCTCTCACACACACTCGGGGACTCTCTGGGATTCCCTATCTCTCACACACATTCCGGGACACCCTGGGATTCCATATCTCTCACAGACACTCTGGGATTCCCAATCTCTCACACAAACTCGGGGACTCTCTGGGATTCCCTATCTCTCACACACACTGTGGGATTCCCAATCTCTCACACACACTCCGGGACACTCTGGGATTCCCTATCTCTCACACACACTCTGGGATTCACTTTCTCTCAAACACACTCAGGGATTCCCTATCGCTCACACACATTCGGGGACTCTCTGGGATTCACGATCTCTCACACACACCTTGGGACTCTCTGACACACACTCGGCGACACTCTGGGATTCTCTCACACACACTCGGCGACTCTCTGGGATTCCCTATCTCTAACACACACTCAGGGTCTCTCTGGGATTCCCTATCTCTAACACACACTCGGGGTCTCTATGGGATTCCCTATCTCTCACATACATTCGAGGACACTCTGGGATTCTCTGTCTCTCAAACACACTCGGGAACTCTCTGGGATTCTCTCACACACACTCTGGGATTCCCTATCTCTCACACACACTCGGGGACTCTCTGGGATTCTATCACACACACCCGGGGACCCTCTGCGATTCCCTATCTCTCACACACACTCGGAGACTCTCTGGTATTCCGTATCTCTCTCACACACTCGGTGACTCCCTGGGATTCCCTATCCTTTAAACAGACTCCCGGCCTCTCTGGCAATCTATCACACACACCCGAGGACTCTCTGGGATTCCCTATCTCTCTCACACACTCGGAGACTCTCTGGGATTCCCTGTGTCTCACACGCACTCGGGAACTCTCTGGGATTTCGCACCTCTCACACACACTCGGGGATTCTCTGTGATTCCCTATCTCTCACACGCACTCGGGGACTCTCTGTGATTCCCTATCTCTCACACACACTCGGGAACTCTCTGAGATTCCCTATCTCTCACACATCTACTCTGGCATTCCCTATGTCTCACACACATTCGGGGACTCACTGGGATTCCTTATCTCTCTCACACACTCTGGGATTCCCTATCTCTCACACACACTCGGGGACACTCTGGGATTCTCTCACACACACTCGTCGACTCTCTGGGATTCTCTCACACCACTCGGCGACTCTCTGGGAGTCCCTAACCCTCACACACACTCTGGGATTCCCTAAAACTCACACACACTCTGGGATTCCCTAACCCTCACACACACTCTGGGTTTCCCTATCTCTCACACACACTCTGGGATACCCTATCTCTCACACACAGTCGGGGACTCTCTGTGATTCCCTATCTCTCACACACACTCGGG
>NW_025209061.1:7876-10138 GCF_004010195.1 Chiloscyllium plagiosum | reverse complement strand
TCTCTCACACACACTCGGGGACTCTCTGGGATTCCTTATCTTTCACACACACTCGGGCATTCCCTATCGCTCACACACACCCTGGAATTCCCAATCGCTCACAAACACTCTGGGATTCCCTATCTCTCACATACACTCTGGGATTCCCTGTCTTTCACACACACTCGGAGACTCTCTGGGATTCCCTGTCTCTCACACACACTCGGCGACGCTCTGGGATTCCTTATCTTTCACACACACTCGGGCATTCCCTATCGCTCACACACACCCTGGAATTCCCAATCGCTCACAAACACTCTGGGATTCCCTATCTCTCACACACACTCGGGGATTCCCTATCCCTCACACACACTCGGGGGACTCTCTGGGATTCTCTCACACACAGTCGGCGACTCTCGGGGATTCCCTATCTCTCACACACACTCGGGGACTCTCTGGGATTCCCCATCTCTCACACACACTCGGGGACTCTCTGGGATTCCCCATCTCTCACACACACTCGGGGACTCTCTGGGATTCCCCATCTCTCACACACACTCGGGGACTCTCTGGGATTCCCCATCTCTCACACACACTCGGGGACTCTCTGGGATTCCCCATCTCTCACACACACTCGGGGACTCTCTGGGATTCCCCATCTCTCACACACACTCGGGGACTCTCTGGGATTCCCCATCTCTCACACACACTCGGGGACTCTCTGGGATTCCCCATCTCTCACACACACTCGGGGACTCTCTGGGATTCCCCATCTCTCACACACACTCGGGGACTCTCTGGGATTCCCCATCTCTCACACACACTCGGGGACTCTCTGGGATTCCCCATCTCTCACACACACTCGGGGACTCTCTGGGATTCCCCATCTCTCACACACACTCGGGGACTCTCTGGGATTCCCCATCTCTCACACACACTCGGGGACTCTCTGGGATTCCCCATCTCTCACACACACTCGGGGACTCTCTGGGATTCCCCATCTCTCACACACACTCGGGGACTCTCTGGGATTCCCTATCTCTCACACACACTCTAGGGCGCTCTCGGATTCTCTCACACACACTCGTCGACTCTCTGGGATTCTCTCACACACACTCGGCGACTATCTGGGATTCCCTATCTCTCACACACACTCTAGGGCGCTCTCGGATTCTCTCACACACACTCGTCGACTCTCTGGGATTCTCTCACACACACTCGGCGACTATCTGGGATTCCCTATCTCTCACACACACTCGGGTACTCTCTGGGATTCCGCACCTCTCACACACACTCGGGGATTCCCTATCCCTCACACACACTCGGGGGACTCTCTGGGATTCTCTCACACACAGTCGGCGACTCTCGGGGATTCCCTATCTCTCACACACACTCGGGGACTCTCTGGGATTCTCTCACACACAGTCGGCGACTCTCTGGGATTCCCTATCTCTCACACAAACTCGGTGATTCCCTATCTCTCTCAAACACTCGGGGACTCTGTGGGATTCCCTATCTCTCACACACACTCGGGTACTCTCTGGGATTCCGCACCTCTCACACACACTCGGGGATTCCCTATCCCTCACACACACTCGGGAATTCCCTATCTCTCACACACACTCGGGGACTCTCTGTGGTTCCCCATCTTTCACACGCACTCTGGGATTCCCTGACCCTCACACACACTCTGGGATTCCCTAACCCTCACACACACTCTGGGATTCCCTAACTCTCACACACACACTGGGAGTCCCTATCTCTCACACACATTCGGGGATTCCCTATCTCTCACCCAGTCGGGGATTCCCTATATCTAGCACACACTCGGGGACTCTCTGTGATTCTCTCACACACACTCGGGGACTCTCTGGGATTCCCTATCTCTCACACACACTCGGGAACTCTCTGGGATTCCGCACCTCTCACACACACTCGGGGATTCCCTATCCTTCACACACACTCAGGGATGCCCTATCTCTCACACACACTCGGGGACTCACTGTGGTTCCCCATCTCTCACACACACTCTGGGATACCCCATCTCTCACACACACTCTGGGAGTCCCTAACCCTCACACACACTCTGGGATTCCCTAACACTCACACACACTCTGGGATTCCCTAACCCTCACACACACTCTGGGTTTCCCTTCCCCTCAACACACTCTTGGGATACCCCATCTCTCACACACACTCTGGGATTCCCCATCTCTCACACACACTCTGGGATTCCCCATCTCTCACACACACTCTGGGATTCCCCATCTCTCACACACACTC
>NW_025209061.1:0-3882 GCF_004010195.1 Chiloscyllium plagiosum | reverse complement strand
CTCTCTGGGATTCCCCATCTCTCACACACACTCTGGGATTCCCTATGTCTCATACACACTCTGGGATTCCCTATCTCTCACACACACTCGGCGACTCTCTGGGATTCTCTCACACACACTCGGCTACTCTCTGGGATTCCCTATCTCTCACACACACTCTGGGATTCCCTATGTCTCATACACACTCTGGGATTCCCTATCTCACACACACACTCGGGGACTCTCTGGGATTCCCCATCTCTCACACACACTCTGGGATTCCCCATCTCTCACACACAATCTGGGATTCCCCATCTCTCACACACACTCTGGGAGTCCCTAACCCTCACACGCACTCTGGGATTCCCTAACACTCACACACACGCTGGGATTCCCTATCCCTCACACACACTCTGGGTTTCCCTATCTCTCACACACACTCTGGGACTCTCTGGGATTCCCCATCTCTCACACACACTCGGGGACTCTCTGGGATTCCCTATCTCTCACACACACTCGGGGACTCTCTGGGATTCCCTATAACTTTCACACGTACTCTGGGATTCCCTATGTCTCACACACACTCGGGGACTCACTGGGAGTCCCTATCTCTCACACACACTCGGGGACTCACTGGGATTCTCTCACACACACTCGGCGACTCTCTGTGATACACTATCTCTAACACACACTCGGGGTCCCACTGGGATTGCCTGTCTCTCACACACACTCGGGGCTCTCTGTGATTCCCTATCTCTCACACACACTCGGGGACTCTCTGGGATTCCCCATCTCTCACACACACTCGGGGACTCTCTGGGATTCCCTATCTCTCACACACACTCGGGGACTCACTGGGAGTCCCTATCTCTCACACACACTCTGGGATTCCCTGTCTGTCACACACACTAGGAGACTCTGTGGGATTCCGTATCTCTCACACACACTCGGGGATTCCCTATCTCTCACACACACTCTCGGGCGCTCTCGGATTCTCTCACACACACTCGTCGACTCTCTGGGATTCTCTCACACACACTCGGCGACTATCTGGGATTCCCTATCTCTCACACACACTCTGGGATTCCCTATCTCTCTCTCTCACACACACTCGGGAACTCTCTGGGATTCCGCACCTCTCACACACACTCGGGGATTCCCTATCCTTCACACACACTCGAGGATGCCCTATCTCTCACACACACTCGGGGACTCACTGTGGTTCCCCATCTCTCACACGCACTCTGGGATTCCCTGACCCTCACACACACTCTGGGATTCCCTAACCCTCACACACACTCTGGGATTCCTACCCTCGCACACAATCTGGGAGTCCCTATCTCTCACACACATTCGGGGATTCCCTATCTCTCACCCAGTCGGGGCTTCCCTATCTCTAACACACAGTCGGGGACTCTCTGGGATTCTCTCAAACACACTCGGGGACTCTCTGGGATTCCCTATCTCTCACACACACTCGGGGATTTCCTATCTCTCACACACACTCTGGGACTCTCTGGGATTCCCCATCTCTCACACACACTCTGGGATTCCCCATCTCTCACACACACTCTGGGATTCCCCTTCTCTCACACACACTCTGGGATTCCCTAACCCTCACACACATTCTGGGATTCCCTAACTCTCACACACACTCTGGGATTCCCTATCTCTCACACAGTCACGCTGGGATTCCCTATCTCTCACACACACTCGGGGATTCACTGGGATTCCCTACCTCTCACACACACTCGGGGACTCTCTGGGATTCCCTATCTGGGAGGCACGGTTGTACAGTGGTTCGCACTGCTGCCTCACTGCGCCAGAGAGCCGGGTTCAATTCCCGCCTCAGGCGACTAACTGTGTGAAGTTTGCACGTTCTCCCCGTGTCTGCCTGGGTTTCCTCCGGGTGCTCCGGTTTCCTCCCACCATCCAAAGATATGCAGGTTCAGGTGAATTGGCCATACTAGATTGCCTGTAGTGTTATGTAAGGGATAAATGTAGGGGTATGGGTGGGTTTCGATTCGGCGGGTCGGTGTGGACTTGTTGGGCCGAAGGGCCTGTTTCCACACTGTAATCTAATCTAAACTAAATCTAATCTAATCTAAATCTCTCTCACACACTCGGGGACTCTCTGGGATTATATCACAAAGACTCGGGGACTCTCTGGGATTCCCTACCTCTTACACACACTCGAGGCCTCTCTGGGATTCTAACACACACACCCGGGGACTCTCTGCGATTCCCTATCTCTCACACACACTCGTGGACTCTCTGGGATTCCCTATCTCTCACACACACTCGGGGACTCCATGGCATTCCCTATCTCTCACACACACTCTGGGATTCCCTATCTCTCACTCACACTCGGGTATTCACTATCCCTCACACACACTTTGGGATTCCCTATCTCTCACACACACTCGGGGATTCCCTATCTCTCACACACACTCTAGGATTCCACATCTCTCACACACACTCTGGGATTCCCTATCTCTCACACACACTCTGGGATTCCCTATCTCTCACACACACTCTAGGATTCCATATCTCCCACACACACTCTGGGATTCCCTATCTCTCACACACACTCTGGGATTCCCTAACCCTCACACACACTCTGGAATTCCCTAAACCTCACACACACTCTGGGATTCCATATCTCTCACACACACTCGGGGATTCCCAATCTCTAACACACACTCTGGGATTCCCTATTTCTAACACACATTCTGGGATTCCCTATCTCTCACACACACTCGGGGAGACCCTATCTCTCACACACACTCTGGGATTCCCTATATCTAACACACACTCGGGGACACTCTGGGATTCTCACACACACACTCGGGGACTCTCTCCCATTCTCTCACACACACTCGGCGAATCTCTGGGATTCCCTGTCTCTAACACACACTCGCGGACTCTCTGGGAATCCCTAACTCCCTCACACACTCTGGGAGTCCCTATCTCTCACACACACTTTGTATCACTCTGGGATTCCCTATCGCTCGCGCACACTCTGGTACACTCGGGAAATCCCTATCTCTCACACACACGTGGGGAATCTCTGGGATTCTCTCTCATACACACGGCGACTCTCTGTGATTCCCTATCTCTCACGAACACTCTGGGATCCCCTATCTCTCACACACACTCGGGGACTCTCTGGGATTCCCTATCTCTCACACACACTCTGGGATTCCCTATCTCTCACACACACTCGGGGACTCTCTGGGATTCCCTCACACACACTCAGCGACTCTCTGGGATTCCCTATCTCTCACACACCCTCTGGGATTGCCTAACACACTCTGGGATTCCCTATCTGTCACACACACTCTGGGATTCCCCAACATTCTCTGGGATACACTATCACTCACACACAGTCGGGGACTCTCTGTGATTCCCTATCTCTCACACACACTCGGGGACTCTCTGTGATTCCCTATCTCTCACACACACTCTGGGATTCCCTGTCTCTCACACACACTCGGCGACTCTCTGGGATTCTCTCACACACACTCGGCGACTCTCTGGGATTCTCTATCTCTCACACATACTCTGGGATTACCTATGTCTCACACACACACTGCGATTCCCTATCTCACTCTCACACTCTGGGATTCCCTATGTCTCACACATACTCTGGGATTCCACATCTCTCACACCACTCTGGGATTCCCTATGTCTCACGCACACTCTGGGAGTCCCTATCTCACACACACGCTCTGGGATTCCCTATCGCTCACATAAACTCTGGGATTCCCTAAGTCTCACACACACTCGGGGACGCTCTGGGATTCTCTCACACACACTCGGCATCTCTCTGGGATTCTCTATCTCTCACACACACTCGGCGACTCTCTTGGATTCCCTATCTCACATACACACTCGGCGACT
>NW_025209060.1:7410-15922 GCF_004010195.1 Chiloscyllium plagiosum | reverse complement strand
CTTTGAATTCTATTGTATGATTGAGGATAAAGGCTACACAGCAGGGTGTCCTTGGAGAAGGAGCATGCGGTGTGTATCAATACTCTCGATGCCTTCAGATAGAGGTGGGCACCACAGGGGATACAGTGCTTTATCTCCACCACTGCCCCCTCACCCCTAACTCTACTTTGATTTAGTCCCTTCTCACTCTGTCACTTGTAATGGTTTGCTTTGCCCGTCATGGGCCTTGTTTATAAATATTCAATTGGTTCCACGGGTGGTTTACTGCAGGTGATTAACCAAAAGCAAAATGATGCAATGATGATTTTGATGATGGGAAGGTTGCTCAGCTGTGTGTGATAACATTTCTGGGTAGGAGAAAGGGGGGAGAAAGAAAGCTTCACAGCTCACAGAACGAGAACTGAAAAGCAGTTAAATCAAACCAAAGGTTCAGACAGGGAGGGAATATTTCCCTGGAGCCTGAGTAACTGGAAAGTGATGGTGTCCGGGAATAGACATGATTTTGTTCTAAAGGGCACTTGAAATTTTAAAAACTGTTATGTTCAGATAGTTTCAATTCTTTTACTTTTATTTATTGTGGAATAATCTTTAACACAAAGTTTGCAATTTTTTTTAATGTAAAAGACAATAGTTCAATAAAATCCATTAAACCAACTCTCACTGAAAACTGAGGTGGACGTGCAATCTCCTGGAGAATCCCTGCCTTGCCTACTTCTTCCTACCCGGGATCCATGGCTATATATATACCTGGGAGATAGCAGCAGGAGGAGACCATTCAGCCTTTCAATCCTGCTCCACCATTCAATGGGAAACAGCTGACCATCCAGCTCAGTCTCCTGTTCCTGCTGTGTTCCAATCCCCTTTGATGACTTTACCTCGAAGAACTATATCTAAGTCCTCCTTTGGTTTCACTGCCTTTTGTTTCAGTGACGTTGCTGTGTTGCTCTGTAGGTGTAGGCAGGGGTAATGTGATGGTGCTGCCTCCTGGAGGATGCACTCAGCGTCCCTCATCATCCTGCAGTAACATCAACTGGGTTTCAGTAACTCGAGAAATAAACCATTTCCAGGACATGGGCATGACTGGCTCAACCAGCATTTGTTCCCCATCTCTAGTTACCCTTGAGAAGATGGTCGTCAGCTGCTGTCTTGAACCATTCACAGTCCATTTGGTGCAGAGAGATCGAAAACGCTGTGAGGAGAGTGTTGCAGGATTTTGGCCGAGTGACTCTCTATCTTTGCTTCTTCAAATGTTGTTTAACTGAATCATGATATGCACTTGATTTTGAGATTTCAGTCTGCAATCTTCACCATCTAGCACCCTGTATAAAGGAATATGTACAGATTAGAAATTCAGAACAGACAATTCCTGTTTCTCTGGAATATCTTTTTCCCCTTTCTTCCCTCAAAGCTGTAACCCCCCCAGCCCACTTACTCTCTCCGACCATTCTGATTCTGCTACCCCCTAATGAACACCCTCCACATTCTCATGGAGTTGCTGATAAACAGGTCTATGCCACCACTTCCCGTCCCTGGTTAGACTCTGCACCCTTCCTTTCCCTTCAGTTGCTGCAAGTCAATAATGTAACAGCAGAATGGAACAAAAAGAAACAGACAGGGAGGTGGCAGATCTTTAACAGAAGAGGAACCTTCAGTCTGGGAGAATGGGTCAGATCCTTCTTTGTTTCCCATTAGTTGATTCCCACCATTACAATGAATTGGGGATGGAGAGTGGTCCTACATGTGAGTAGTGACACTTTGACCCCCTCCTCCAACAGATCAATACTATGAGCAGATACATTCCTCCTCCAGCCAATCACAGTGTGAAAAACTTTCCGCAAAGTATATTTACCCAAAGCACATGCTCCAAAACCCGCACACATTCTGTACATGTACAGTGCCAGGTTTCCCCACACAGGTGTGGTCCCTGCCTCAGGGATTGTGGGAGTTGTAGTCCCCATGAAGCCACTGGAGCCCTGTCTCTGGAAAGTTAATGAATAGTGTGGACTGGAGGGTGTTGTGTATCGGATCCCCATTCAGACACACAGAACATATGGACTGTCACTGGGTTTTACTGAGACATCTGCTTCCACAACCTGATTTTCTGATGTAGGGAATATAGATTCAGCCAACTGGGGCGTGGGGTGGTTAATAGGAGGAGCAGATTTTAAGCAGAGGTGGCTCAATGGTTAGTATCGCTGATTCACAGCGTCAGGGACCTGGATTTGATTCAGCCTTAGGCAACTGTGTGGAGTTCACACGTTCTCCCCGTGTCTGTGCAGGTTTCCTCTGGGTGCTCCAGTTTCATCCCACAGTACAAAGATGTACAGGTTAAGTGGATTGCTTATGCGAAATTCCCAGTGTTCATTCCTGTGCCGGTTAAGCCATTAACCATGGGAAATACAGGGAAAGGGTGAGTCTGAATGGGATGCT
This sequence comes from Chiloscyllium plagiosum, assembly GCF_004010195.1. Classification (NCBI taxonomy): domain Eukaryota; kingdom Metazoa; phylum Chordata; class Chondrichthyes; order Orectolobiformes; family Hemiscylliidae; genus Chiloscyllium; species Chiloscyllium plagiosum. The sequence continues at coordinate 13,492 of NW_025209060.1, read as the reverse complement.
CATCATAGGGTTGGTGTGGACTCCATGCATGAATACCCTGTTTCTGCACTGCAGGGATTCTATTCCATTCTCATGAAGAAGAATGTACTTATCTCAATGTGCTGTGAATCTGTGGAATTCCCTATTCAAAATGCGGTGGAGGCCAGGCCAATGAACAAATTTACTGAAGAGATACAGATGTTGAATTTGCAATGAGTTGAAGGGTGAGAGAGAGCAGGCAGGAACATCCAGCTGAGACCGATGTGAGCTCAATCATCACCGTATTAAATGGTGGAGCTGGTTCGAAGGGCTGCGTTGCCTCTCCTGTGCCCAGTGCTTATCTTCTTCCGGTAATAACTGGAAAGCTGAATCCAAAACTCACCACCTTCACCAAAGGAGATTTTTGGAAAAAGCAGGATGGTCAGGGGGATTAGCGTTCCAAACTTAGATAGTGAGGAAGCATGTGGGAGATAATTATTTTTCAATTTTAAACTGAGGTGAGTTAAATAGGTTATAGTCCAACAGATTTAATTGGATGATGATGAAGGAGCAACGCTCTGAAATCTAGTGTGCTTCCAATTAAACCTGAGGGACTATAACCTGGTGTTGTGAGTTTTTAACTTTGTAAACCCCAGTCCAACACTGGCATCTCCAAATCATGTAAACTGAGGCGAGACAGTGATTTATGGTTTTAGACTGTGTAGGACATTCACACCGTCCAGAATACGTTGTTGTGAACATCTATCCTGTACTTTATTACAAAGCCAAGGTCTCTGACGATGAAAACCAAAACACCCAGGTAACATCCCCTCACCTCGTCATCTGATAAAAGACTTGTGTTAAGTATGGTTGAATTTAGAATACAGTTGGAAAGCGGGAAGATTAAATCCAATCCCAAGATCCTGTGCTTAATTAAGGAGACTACAATAGGATGAGGCAGGAGTTGGCTAATGTAGACTGGAAGTAAAGACTTTAGGGTGGGACAGTTGACAGACAGTGAAGGAATATCAAAGAATTTTTCAAACTGCTCAGCAAAAGTGTATATCAGTGAAAAGGAAGGACTGTAGGAAAAGTAGTAAGCTGCCATGGGTGGCTAAGGAAATAAGGGAGTCTATCAAATTGAAATAGAAAGTAGACAAATTGGCAAAGACCATGGAGAAACTAGGAGATGAGAAAAAACTTTAAAGATCAACAGAAAGCGAGATGGGATTGAGTAGCTATCCCCAGGGCCAGAATAGCAGTTTACACTGCTAGAGGGGAACCTATTGTGTGGGGAACATATGGCCTCTGTAATTGTTGAAGTACTTAACTGTTACCATAGAGATAACCCTGATCAAGTTACAAATCACAGCTCACTCCAAAAGCTTGTACTGCCAAATAAACCTGTTGGACTATAACCTGGTGTTGTGTGTTTTTTAAACTTTGCCCACCCCACTCCAACACCGGCTCCTCCACATCAGAATCCTGACAGACAGCCCCATTGAAACTGAAGCACCTGTCAGATACCTGACTGAGCCACAGGGCCGTGGGGGAGTGTTTTAAAAAATTCTCAAGGTCAGGTTCGTAGGAGAGTAGTCTGACACAGAACAAACGACCAAGAGGCGAGTCTGCTAGAATATGGGCATTTTATTCCCCGCAGCGTCGCCAGAACGGGTCTGGCTTATACTCACTCTACATGTTACCAAAACTGGGAGCCGTCAGTTCTCGTAGAGCGGTTGCCAACAACCCACGCTCGGCGGTTAAACGTAACCCCGGAGCAGACTCACCGAACTGGAGACTTTTCCAGCTGATATACTCTTTTCCAGATATAAACATTCATGTGAACAGCAGAGCAAGGCTAAAAAACACATTCCATTCTGGTTACATACAGATAAGAAGATTCACACGGGACTAAGCAACACCTCCATTCCGGTTAGATTCACACATGTATTGGGACATAATTTTTAACCGTTTCACCACATTCCACTGCTTGGAATTTTACACCACAGGGAGAGGTATGTGGTTTAACCACAAAGTGTTGAGCTTAACTCTACTTTTTAACTGCCGTTGCCATGGAGATAATACTGAGAGACAGTGTCCATTCAAAACCACAAACCACAAAGGTATAAGAATGGGAGCGGCAAATCGGACAGGCAGGGAGTTACCTGATGCTGCCTGGAGGTGTTCTGCATGTACACTATCCAGGGAACTGCCATGTCTCATCAATAAAGACTCAAAGAAGACCTCTCAGAGTTCTGTGCCCAGTTATTCCGATCCAGCAGGGTTCAGCAATATGAGTACACAGCAGTCAGTCTTCACAGTGGAGGATACGAAGAACATGCCAGTAATTGATAAGGAGACTGAGGAAGGTGAGGACCAAGAAAAACCATTGTCACGAGAGAGTTAGAGCTGGGCAAGCTAATGGAGCTAAAGGTAGACAAGTCTATTTGCCCTGATGGAATACATCCCAGAGTACTACCAGAGATAGCGGGAGAAATAGTAAAGATACTTGGAGTCAGAATCCTACAGCAGAGACAGGCTCTTTGGCCCAAACTGGCCCATGCCGATTAGAATGTCCGTCCACGTGAACCCCATTTCCCTGCACTTGGTCCATCTGCTTCTGAACCTTTGCTATCCATGTATTTGTCCAAATGTCTCAACCGCTTCCACTCGCAGGTCAGTCCACATACATACCACCCTCTGTGTTAAACAGTTGCCCCTCACGTTCCCTTTTATAATTTCTCCTCTAACCGTAAACTGATGCCCTCCACTCCTTGATTCCCTGGGAAAGAGACGGAGTGCATTCCCCTTGCCCAGGCCTCTCATGGTCTTATATACTTCCAGAAAACATCCCCCCTCTCTGTTTCCTCTGCTCTCAACAAAAAAAATCCTCGCTTGTCCAACCTCTCCCTATAACTCAGACCCCTGAGCCCTGGCATCATCCTTGTAAATTTCTTCTGCAGTTTTTTTTTCCGGTTTAATAACTTAAACCTACAGTACATTCATCACATTTCCAGTGTTTCCCCACGACATTGGAACTGACGTGACAACGCCAATGGATTACAAGCTATGATCGATAATTAACTCCTTTACAACAATCCCGTTTTCATCGTTTGTTCCATGGTGCAGGTATCCTGGTCTCTTTCTGGTTGCATGGCTAATTAAAACCTTGTCCTCATACAAAACAAATCTGTAGCTTAATTGTTCCTGGGAAATATGCCATGTTTTTCATACTTTTAAAAACAAATGAAATCTCTCTCCACAGTCACCACGCTAACATGGACTGTGTCTCAGTACTTTTTCCAGTCACACTGACATTTGAAATTGACAGAATATACACCTTTCCTTCCACATGAAAAGGCCAATGATATTCAGATCGGCACGGATCAAGTAACCATCAAAACTGAACAGGAAGTTCAATTTGAATTTCTCATCCACAAATCCACCCTTTCAGAACCCCACAACAGAGAAAATAAGTCACCACCGTTAACACAGGATGGAAATTCATAAGACAGTGATAGTATTAAATTGTAGTTTCTTTGTTCCCCCAAAGCTTTAAATCTCAGTCTCACAATTGCTCTCTTCTGTGAACTGAAATCCAAACCAATCTCCTCACCCCTTTTCCTCCACACCCAGTTCTCACACACTCTCTGTTCTCTTTGAAATCAGCTTCCTAGCTCCTACCTGCAGACTAAGAACCAAAAAAAGGTTTCCTCCCACAATCCAAAGATGTTCAGGTCGGGTGAATTGGCCATGCTAAATTGCCCACAGCGTTAGGCACATTAGTCAGAGGGAAATGGGTCTGCGTTACTCTTCCGACGGTCGGTGTGGACTGGTTGGGCCGGACGGTCTGTTTCCACACTGTAGGAATCTAATCTAATCAAATCAATGAGTCTGACTCGGATCCTCCTGGATGTTGGTGAATCCTTCCCCCACCTCCCAGGTTTCCTTCCTGGTCAGAACCAAACTGATTTTTTTGCCCCAATCTGGAACATTTTATTTATTTCCCCCACACGGACCCTCAGATGAGAACCATCCTGCACACACTGGCTAAATCATATTTGATTGAACTAAGATGAACCAAATTAGAACTTTAATTGCAGGTCCATCTGTGTTCCTTTCCATAACATTCCTGAATCTTCACACGAGTTCTGATAACTTTCTGCGAAATGCTCCCCCCACTGATAGCCGACCACTTGTCACGATATCAGGGGCAGGGGCCATTTCCCTGGGTCCTGTTCCCAGAGGGAGGAAACTGCGAATGACAGATTAATCCCATACACGCACAGCCTCCCTCCTGGCCCTGACTAGCCCTGCACATACACCAACAATTGGCCAGCACTGTGCCCGTGCACTGGTCTCCCCTCCTACAGCACATGCTCCAGGTCACACTCGAAGCTGGGTGATTGACAGCAGCTGCTGCCCAATAGGGTGGAGGGGGCAGGGCTGGAGATTGTAAACAATGAATGTATGTCGAGGACCCTGGGGGATGGACAGGTCAGTGAGGGACAGGAGCAGTGCAGCAGTGGGAGGGGACTCTGGACAAAGTGAGCAATGGGAGAGTCTGACAGGAGAGAAACTACAGGAAGGCTCTGTTGAGGCTCAGGCAGGGACAGTTGGGAGACAGTATGGCCTGGTGGCTTGGGCACGTATTCCAATCAGCCTTTTCAAAGATGGTGTTACTCAACTCTGAGCCCGATCCTCCTGGTTCAGAGGTAAGGACACTACCACCAATTCCTGGTAGGCTAGTGGAAAGAAGGGAAGATTTTCTCAATCTCTCTCACATGGAAACTCCATGAGCTTCTCCCACTTACTGTCTACGGTGGGGATGAAGGAGACAGAGCAGGTGGGAGGGGGTTAGGGATATAGGGACTGCCTTTCAAATGGAACTTACCTGTATGGGTGATATTAACAAGACTCAATACACAGTCACTAACACAAACCTGATGTACTTGAACTTTATCCATAATATTAACACTCATAACTGGGTAACACAGATCCCAATGTACAGAGTTAAGGCCTGGATATTAATAGTGGCTTTGTGTATGAGAAATCACGTCTCATGAACTTGAGCCAATTTTTTTGAAGTAACAAAGAGGATTGATGAGGGAAAAGCAGTGGAAATGATCTACATGGACTTCAGTAAGGCGTTCGACAAGATTTTCCGTGGGAGACTGGTTAGCAAGGTTGATCTCATGGAATACAAAGAGAACTAGCCATTTGGATACAAAACTGGCTCAAAGGTAGAAGTCAGAGCGTGGTGGTGGAAGGTTGCTTTTCAGATTGGAGACCTGTGACCAGTGGAGTGTCACAAAGTATCAGTGCTGGATCCACTAATTTTCATAATTTATATAAATGATTTGGATGTGAATATAGGAAGTATTAGTAACATGACACCAAAATTGGAGGTGTAGTGGACAGTGAAGAGGATTACCACAGATTACAACAGGATCTTGATCAGATGGTTGAATGTGCTGAGGACTGGCAGATGGAGTTTAATTTAGATAAATGCGAGGTGCTGTATTTTGGGAAAGCAAATATTAGCAGGATGTAAACACTTAATGGTAAGGTCCTCGGGAGTGCTGCTGAACAAAGAGACCTTGGAATGCAGGTTCATAGCTCCTTGAAAGCAGAATCACAGGTAAATAGGATAGTGAAGAAGGTGCTTAGTATGCTTTCCTTTATTGGTCAGAGCACTGAGTATAGGAGTTGGGAGGTCATATTGCGGCTGTACAGGACATTGGTTAGGTCACGCTTGGAATATTGTATGCAATTCTGGTCTCCTTCCTATCAAAACAATATTGTGAAAGTTGAAAGTGGCCAGAATAGTATTACAAGCATGTTGCCAGAGTTGGAGGATTTGAGCTATGGAGAGAGGATAAATACACTGTTTTCCCTGGAGCGTCAGAGGTTGATGGGTGACCTTATAGAGGTTTATAAAATCAGTAGGGGCATGAATAGGGTAAATACACAAGATCTTTTCCTTGTGGTGGGGAGGTGGCACGATGGGGAGTGAGAGACAGAGGGGAGAGACCGAGAGGGGAGGGTGACCGTTATTTTGTAGATCTACAACACAACCCTGTTCCTGTTTTCTCCCCATCCCCTTCAATCCCTCTGAAGGGCT
>NW_025209060.1:0-3050 GCF_004010195.1 Chiloscyllium plagiosum | reverse complement strand
AGACCTGCTGAGCTTTACCAGTACCTTTTGGTTATTTTGAGAGATTTACAGCATCCGCAGTACTTTTGGTTCTAATTTACCAGGAATTTCTAATTCAGATCTAGCAGCCTAAAACCGTGTGTTTATAAACACTACCAGTCCACGATAGCTCCATTTCTTCCCCAGACTTTGCAGACTCTCCCACTCCCTTCACACTCACTAGGTCCCCCCTCACCGTGACACTGCGCCTGCACAGCTCATGGCCACGTGTTGGTCTGCTGGACCCACCCCAATTCACCCCCATTGGCTGGAGGATCACGCCAATTATCCTATTGGTCTGAAGCTGCTGTCAATCATCCAGGCCCCATTGTGACATGAGTGGGCTCCTCCCAAGAGCATCGGATGCTGAGGGGTGACCTCATAGAGCTTTATAAAATCCTGAGGATTATGGATGGGAAAAATAGACAAGGTCTTTTCCCTGGGGTGGGGGAGTTTAGAACGAGAGGATGTAGGTTTAAGGTGAGAGGGGAAAGATTTAAAAGGGACCCAAGAGGCAACTTGTTTCACACTGAAATTGGTGCGTGGATGGAATCTTCTGTTCAGGGAAGTGGTGGAGGCTGGTACAATTACACCATTTGGCATCTGGATAGGTATGTGAATAGGAAGGGTGTTGGCAAATGGAAGTGGATTAGGTTGGGATATGCTGGCATGGACCAGTTCGACCAAAGGATCTAATTCCATGCTGTATGTCTCTATGACTCTGCCCTGGGATGAGCTTCATCATTCACAGTGAATGGGGCAGTAACAGAGCACAGGGGTTTGTGGCTATTCAGCCCATTGGGGCTGTACTCTCCCCCTCTGGAGATGGTGCCAGCCTATCCCAACTCACCTCCCATTTGTCTGTAGCCCTCCAAATCCTTCCTTAAAAAAGTTAAATTCCAAATTTGTTTTGACAATAACTACTGAATCTGCATCCAGCTCTTGGTCAAACTGTTCCAGATGCCCAGAACTTAATGAGTAAAATAATCTTCACATTTTTAACCTGCATTATTTGCCAGTTACCTGAAGGTAGTTACTAAAAATTGTGACTTTAATAATTTCTCCCTCTGTCTCTCTGTAAATTGAATATCCTGGAAACAAATCTGCTCCTGTTCAAAATCACTGCCTAACCTTCTCAGCTCCAAGGAGAATTATCTGACCTTCTGCTAACTCTCCATCAAAGAGAAACCCATCTTAATTTTACTAGTGCCATAAAGATGTACAGCAGAGAAGCAGACCCTTCGATCCAACTTGTCCTTGCCGACCAGATATCCTAAATTAATCTCATCCCAAATGCCATCTCTTGGCCTATATCCTTCTAAACTTTTGCTAATCACATATAACATCTCAAAGGCATAATTGGGTAATTGTACCAGCCTCCACACTTCCTCTGGCAGCTCATTCCATACACGTACCATGTTCAGCTGGAAAACATTGCTCCTTAGATCCCTTTTAAATCTTTTCACTCACACCTGAAGCCTGTGCCCCCAAACTTTGGACTCACATATCCTGGGAATAAGACCCTGGGATTTCACCCTATCCATGCCCCTCTCAATTGTATCCGATGCTTCAGGGAAAACAGCCCTAGCCTATTCAGCCTCTACCTATATAGCTCGAATCCTCAACCCTGGCAACATCTTTGCAGATCTTTTCCGAACCCTTTCAAGTTTCACAATTTCATACCGATAGCGGGGAGACCAGGACTGAAAGCAGAATTCCAGAAGTGGCTGAATCAATGTGCTGTGCAGCCGCAAAATGGCGTCCCAACTCCACTACTCAATGCACTGACCAGTAAAGGCAGGTACACCAAATACCTACTTCACTTTCATGGAACTATGAACCTGCACGCCAAGGTCTCTTTATTCAGCAACACTCTCCAGGACATTCCCATTAAGTGTATAATTCCTGCCCTCATTGGCTTTTCCAAAATGGAGCACCTCACATTTATCTGAAATAAACTCGATCTGATAAGCCTCAGCCCATTTGATTGAAGTCCCTTTGTATTCTGAGGTAACCTTCTTCGCTGTCCAGTGCGCCTCCAATTTTGATGTCTACTGTCAACCCACTAACTATACCTTATATATTTACATAGAAATCATTGATATAAATGATGACAAGCAGTGGATCCAGCACCGATTCTTACACCATATTGCTCATCACAGGCCTCCAGTACGAAAAGCACTACCCTCCGTCTCCAACCTTCTAGCCAATTTGTATCCAAATAGCTGGTTCTCTCTGCAGCCCACGGTGTCTAACTTGCTAAACAGTCTGTCGTGTGGAACCTTTTTGAATGTCTTTCTGAAGTCCAAGTTAGTGATTGATGTACAAAGCCATGCTGACTATCCCTAATCACTTCTTGTCTTTCCAATTACATATAAACCTGTCCTTTAGAATTCCTTCCAACAGCTTGTCTGCCCCTAACCTCAGGCTCGCCAGTGTATTGTTCCCTGGCCTTTCCTCATCATCTCTCTCAAATGATGGCGCCTGTCTTGCAGCACCTCACCTGTGGCTATCGGTGAGAGAAATATCTCAGCGAGGGGCCCAGCCATCACTTCCCTAACTTCCCACAAAGATTTGGGATACACCTGATCAGGTCCCATAGATTTACTCAGCTTTATGTATCAGACATCCAGTGCAACATCCTCTGTAATATGGACAGTTGTCAAGTTATCACTATTTATTTCTCCAAAGTCTCTAACTTCCATATCCTCTTTCAGTAAAAGCTGACATGAAATCCTCGGATAGTATCTTTCCCACCTTCTGTAGTTCCACAGACAGCCTTGTTGATCTTTGAGGGTCCCTATTCTCTGCCTGGTTACTCTTTTGTCCCTTAGTGTTTTGTAGAATCTCTTTGGACTGTCCTTAAACCTCTTTCCCCCCAAAGATATCTCACGTATCCTTTTTGCTCTCCTGTTTTCCCTCAAGTGTACGTCTACTGCCCCTACACTCCAAGGGATTCACTCAAACCCAGCTGTCTCTACCTGCCATATCCCTCCTTCATCTTTTTGACGAAACCCTCAATTGCTCTAGAC
>NW_025209059.1:13197-15922 GCF_004010195.1 Chiloscyllium plagiosum | reverse complement strand
GAGAGAAGGGTCAGGCTGTGAACAGCAAGTCAGGTCCAGCCATCATTGTACAGGGCTGTGGGGATGAGCAGGCAGCTGAGGGGAAATGGGATTGTGTAAATATCCTTCAGCTGTGGGGAGACAGCATTGAGAGTTCCGAACCTTTATTGTTGAGGGAGCAGGTTAGACCGTTAACTTTCACCCTGGTGGAACCTGTGACAGTGCCATCTTTCACAAACCCCTTTGCCAAGGTGGAGATATCATCCACCCCGTCCAGGGCAGGACCAAAGCCGAGTAGTGCGCCCTTCCCAGTGTCTCAGTTATTGGGTAGAGTTGGCAGAGGTGGGCAGTAGATGTGGGCGTATCTGGTCAATGTGGTTGACGTGCTGCAAGAGGCTGATTGAGAGACCAAGGATCAGTGGAGGTGTGGCCAAACTGACGGAGGAGGAGGAGATGTTGTAGTTGGTCACTCACCTGGAGACTCACTGGCAGGCTGGAGGCTGAGGGGCAGGAGGGGATATGTGCAGGAACATGTGGTGAGATTCAGAAGGATCAGACGTACTCCTGAATGGAAGTGTCGATGAAGGGAGATGTTGTCACCATTGGAAGAGGGAGAATGTTGGCATCTCCTCTGAAATGGAGACGTTTGAGAATCTGTTCAACTGATTTCACAGAGAGGGCATGTGTCCTCTTAACTGATCAAAGATGAAGATGTCATCATCATTAATCTGTTGTTCTGTTATTTCAGATTAACAGTTGGTCCCTGTAACCGCTCATCAGTGAACAGCATTGCCCACTGAGGGGGAACAGGGAGCTACACAGGGGCTTTGGGCTTGTGTCTGATGAAGCATCACAACTTGATGGGTTTGTGCACATCTGTTGAGGGGTAGGAATGTCGGGGGTGGTCACAAGCACATCCCAATCTCTGGTGCAGGTTGGTCAATCAGGTGCTGTGGAATATACATGCTGATGTGTAATAGAGTTAGGCTGGGTGTTCAATTTTTCTTATGGTTAGATCTCGGACTTGGCTTTAGGTCAGGTCATGGTTAGGGTTAGGATTAGCTTATGTTTAGTGTTTCGAGTTATGGTTAAGGTTGTGGTAATAATTTGGGTATAAATTCATGTGAGGGTTAGAATTAGAGGAGGCGTTTGCATTAGGAGTGTTTTTGAGTTCAGAATTGGTTTTTGGGTCGGTCAGGCAGCATCCAAGGAGCAGGAGAATTGACATTTCAGGCATAAACCCTTCATCAGGTTAGGGTTAGGGTTGGGGTTGGCTTCAGTGCTATGTTTAGAATTAGGCTTAGGTTCAGGGTTAGGGTTCGTGTAGGGGTTTGCTTTAAGTTTAGGGTTTTGGCTAGGTCCAGAGTTAAGGTTAGGGTTAGCATTAGGATGATTGTTAGAGTTGTTAAAGTGATCCATTACATTTCACTGAACTCAATATGCAAGGGAAAAGGAGATGGCGATATCTGACATCATCGTCAGGTCATTATCCCTCAGTAAGGAAAGTACAGAGGGCCAAGTGAGCCTCAGAGTGGGACATGGGGAGGAGCAGTCACCATCGGGAAGTACCTGTCAGGGCACTCCTGATGGGGACAGTTACTCCTCTCCCCTCTGCCACTGACACCAGTGCTTCAGAGAGTCATGGTGATGATGGAGGTCCCTGACACTGTGCAGGAGAGCCTCACCATGTCAGGGTCCAGACAGACTCAGCCAAACAGAGGACCACCCCCAATTCCATTCCAGACAAAGGGATATTAGAGTCAGCCGCCTGCCTCCAGGACCACTGGCAGCACATGGGGAAGGCTCCAGTGCAGCAGGCAGGAACAATGTAAGAGATCACACTGAGTCCGTATGGGAGAACACAGGGAATAATTTATGATGTCTTTACAGGAATGGTATTACTGATAACCTTCATTAAATACATGCACATGAGGATGGATGTGTAGTTATTGCTATTGTTCATTTGGCTGGTCTTAGGGATGGATGACGACTTGAGGGTTTACTAACCTGGGCTTGTTGATGGTGTGTGTCCCAGCATCCTTTTCAGTACCTGCCTTACCTTTGCTGTATACACATTGGCTTGAGGTGACATTGTGGAATTCAGCAGGATGTTAATCCTTTTGACAGATCATCTTGGTGCTTGTGTGAATGTTATTGCAATGTCGCTCAATGGCACGGTGGCTCAGTGAATAGCACTGCTGCCTTGCAGCGGCAGAGACCCAGGTTCAATTCCTGCCTCGGGCAGCTGTCTGTGTGGAGTTTGCACATTCTCCCTGTGTCTGGGTGCTCTGGTTTCCTCCCACAGTCACAATGATGTGCAGGTTGGGTGAATTGGCCATGCTGAATTGCCCATCGTATTAGGTGCATTAGTCAGGGGTGAATGTAGGGGAATGGGTCTGGGTGGATTGCTTTTCGGTGAGTCGGTGTGGACTTGTTGGTTTGAAAGGCCTGTCGGGAATCTATTGCAAGTGTCTGGGCAGAGGAGATGATCTGGGGTGTGCAGTGAGAGAGGGACTCACTGTAAACCTTGTGTGAGAGAGGGCCGCAGCTATGCCTGCCTCTTCGTAGGATATGTGGAACAGTCCATCTTCCGCAGCTATGCTGGCACCACCCCCAACCTTTTCCTCCGCTATATCGATGACTGTATCGGGGCTGCCTCGTGCTCCCACGAGGAAGTTGAACAGTTCATCCACTTTACCAACACCTTCCACCCCGACCTCAAATTTACCTGAACCTCTCAGGATTC